>NW_027187345.1:2596726-2597053 GCF_028583685.1 Petaurus breviceps papuanus
TCTCTCTCTGTCTCTGTCTCTCTCTGTCTCTCTCTCTCTGTCTCTCTGTCTCTCTCTGTCTCTGTCTCTCTCTGTCTCTGTCTCTCTCTCTGTCTCTGTCTCTCTCTCTCTCTCTCTCTGTCTCTCTCTCTGTCTCTCTCTCTCTCTCTCTCTCTCTCTCTCTCTCTCTCTCTCTCTCTCTCTCTCTCTCTCTCTCTCTCTCTCTCTCTCTCTCTCTCTCTCTCTCTCTCTCTCTCTCTCTCTCTCTCTCTCTCTCTCTCTCTCTCTCTCTCTTCCTCTCTCCCTCTCTCCCTCTGTCTCTGTCTCTGTCTCTCTGTCTCTGTCTCT
>NW_027187345.1:2602053-2609553 GCF_028583685.1 Petaurus breviceps papuanus
CTCTCTCTCTCTCTCTCTCTCTCTCTCTCTCTCTCTCTCTCTCTCTCTCTCTCTCTCTCTCTCTCTCTCTCTCTCTCTCTCTCTCTCTCCCTCCCTCCCCCACCTACCCATCCAAGCTGCAAACGCAGTAGCTGATTTCATTGCTAATCAACACAGACGCTTTCACCTACTCTATTTCCCATCTAAGCTGCTCTACTTCTCCTATGTGCCCTGCTTCTCATCCTGCTCCCTTCATCATATTAGCAGTGACACCGTATCCACTTTACCCCACTGCAGATCAGAACTCCTGGGCTCAATCCAGCACTCTTAGTTTCTCCAGGAGCAGAGACTACAGGCAGGCACTACCATGTCCAGTGACTATCACTGTCTATACTTTTTTTTTAAGGTCTCTAGGTGGTGGAGGCTGTATAATACAAGTATAATCCAGATAATAAAAACTGCTCTCCCCTATCTCCAGCTTTGAAACTTAAGCCTATTGTCTTATGATTTTTTCTCCATAGACTAAAAGAAAAAGTGATAAGAATCCTATTCAAAGAGTCACAGAAATGCAGGACTGCAAAGAAGTCCAGTCATACACTCAAACTGCACCTATATACCAATACTTTAACAGATTTTCCAGTGGTATCCGGGGTGGGGAACTGTGGCCTCAAGGCCACATATGTGTAGTCTTCCAAACTTCCCAGTTTGTATTCAGGACTTGAGGACCTAGAAGGCTACATATGGCTTTCAGACCACAGGTTACCCATCCCTGATAGTCTCTAATCCTCTGAGTATCATTGGTATGCTCCTTGGAATACTCTTTAGCTCTCAATGTCTTTTGTAAATTGTGATGCCCAGATTTCTGAGGTAGTCTGAGCAGGGCACAGCATAGTGGCATGATTACTACCTTTCTTTGAATACCTGGAATTCCTCAATGCAGCCTAAAATTGTGTGAGACTTTTTGGTCACTATGAACTTGTAAATTAACTTGTTTAAATGAAATAACATATGTAAAGCACTTTGCAAAATATAAAAAACCATATACAAAAACTAGCATCAGCATTATTTTATTGTTTTTATTGTTATTACTATTCTAACAAGGATATAATTAATGTATAGGATAGGTAAGGAATTAATTCCAGGTATTGCATGCCATGGGCAGCTAGGTAGCTTAGTGGATAGAGTGTTGGGCCTGAAGTCAGGAAGAATCATCTTCCTGGGTTCAAATCTGGCCTCAGTTATTTCTTAGCTGTGTGACTCTGGGTAAGTCACTTAACCTTGTTTGCATAAGTTCCCATATATATAATGACCCAGAGGAAAAAAATGGCAAACCACTCTAGTATCTTTGCTGAGAAAAACCCAAATGGAGTCACAAAGACACAACTAAGGAAAAAAAAAGAACAAAATTGCATGCCATGTCATATTCATCTTAATATATCCAAATCTCATGTTAATTTTGTCCACTATTTTTCAGTATTGCTGATGAACTCTGTTTGGGGTCATTTAGGACCTAAAGCTTTTTTTAAATATATTCATACCTAGTAAATGCTTCCCAATCCTGGATTCTTATTTTTGTTCCTAAATGAATGACTTTGCATTTGCCCTTATTGAATTTTGTTCTGTTTTTCTAGAAACAATTTTCCAATCAGTCATGGTCATTTTGAATTTTATTACGGTGTTCCACAGTATTAGCGACCCCACTTAATTTATGATCATGTGCAAATTTGATGTGTATATTCTCAGTTCCTTTATACAGGCCATTAATGAAGACATTGAACAGAACAGGGTTTAATTTATATTCTGGTGATCCCTTGTGCAGCTCAGTTCCATAAATTTTTTTTTTAATGAGTTACTCAGATTTGTACCCTTGTCATATGCTCTGCCTGGAAAATGCCCCCATCTTCCTCAGACTGGTGCTGTGAAATTACAAAAGACAGATCATTCAGCGTGATTAGACTTTGAAAATCACTGTGCCAAGGAAACACACATCATAGGTGTAATGTTCATGATGGTGAGAAAAGCTCAAGAGGGCTTTATATGATTCTTGATTACTCTCATGGGGCTATTCTTCACCCTCAATTTCTTTATGCTTCTGACTTTGGGGTCATTTCTTTGTTTATTAGAAACTATTCAGAGGAAATAAAAAGAGGTGAAAGTCAAAGTAGTGAATTGCTCTTCTTAAACATCTCCAGGAGGAAGTTTACTGGGTGGAAGTGGTTGATGTTACTGGTGAAAATGGATTTCCTGTGAATTTCAAATATTCACCTTCTCCTAATTTTGTTAGTGTAACTAGCATATATAGGTGTGACTATATGGATATATAATATGCAATCTTATCTGTCCTTATACTTAAAATATTGAAATCATATTGGCATTTTTCTACAGAAAAGGAAAAATAAGACTATCTTTTATAATTCTATCACTACTTATAAAACACGCAACTCCATATACTTCTATTCTCCCAGTATCTGAGATAACATCAATGTATTTCCTATACCCAATATTCCATCTCCTGCCTCCTTTGCCTGTCCCTTTGTGCCTGGAAATATCTCTCTTTTCATCTCCAGTTTTTAGGATTAGCTAAGTGGCACCTCCTACAAAAGACTTTTTCTAATTTCCCCAATTGTTAGTGATTCTCCCTTCCTGCCCTACCCCCCATTACACTGTATTTATTTTGTATACATCTTATATTTACTAATATCTGAACATGATATATATCCTTTAGTAGAATTAAAAGCTCTGTTAGATCAGGGTTGGCCTTGCTTCTCTCATTGCATTCACCAGTTTTAGTATAGTGCCTGGCATAGAAGAGGCATTTCATAAATATTTACTGATTGATTGGGTACTGCCATGATTTATATGGCTGACAACCTCTCCATTCCTTAGTGGATGGTCTTCATGAGTTTCTGGGGCTAAAACATTCATCACCTGGTCAATCAATTTCCTGGTACTGAGCCTCTCCAGACTTCGCTAGGCTGGCCCTCACATAACAGAAATATGGTCTGTCATTGGACTGTACTCAAAGGCTTTGAAGGCCTTGTCAGAATTTATGTCCCACTGGCATAACCTTTAAGCCCCCAGGGTGAGCTCAACGCCATAAGTAAGTCTCAGAGGACTCCTTTAATGGAGGCAGCTAGGTGGTGTCCTGAACAGAGAGTGCTGGACTTGGAATGAGGAGGACAAGTTTAAATACTGCCTCAGATACTTCCCACTTCTATCAGTCTCAGTTCTTACATCTGCAAAATGAGGATACTAATAGCATCTACTACACTGAGATTTTATGAAATATATATATAGACACATCTATATACATATGAAGTACCTTACACTATATAAATATTAGCTATTAGCATCATGGGTTTAAGTATATTAATTATTCCTCATATTGAAAATCAAAGCAAGAGATAGCAAGAAGTTATGCTTTTTGCAGGGACAGTCCATGGATATGTTATGTGTATATCCATGCCATTAATATCCTCAAGAAAAAGCAAGGAAAAGTTCCCAGAATGTTAGATGGACCCTGTGTGGTAATTTTATAGGAAGATATGTACAAGAGTAGCTTGGAATGGCAGGCAGAGATGTGCTGTGATCCACATTACTGAAGGCAATACCTACGTAGACCCATTGGAGTATCTCTCATTTTCCAATATGTGGTAAAAATGTTACTGTTCCTCTTACCATTAGTGTCAGTGGGAAACAGAGCTAGAAGAGAACTTAGGGGGTCATCTGGCCCAATCTGGCCCCTTCATTTCACAGGGGAGGCAAATGAAGGCAAACAAAGGTTAAGTGATTTGCCAAGGTCACCCAAGCAGTAAGAGGTAGATCCTGGATTTAAACTCAACTCTTCTGACTCCAAATCTAGGTAAAGTTCTTTCTGCTATACCTAGGCATAGGGATAGGAGCTTTGATTTCACCAGAACAGAAAACCCCCTAAACTAATGCAAGTTGACACTTTCTATATGTAACTTGCAGTCTTAGAGAGTTTCCTACACTACTGAGAGGTTAAATGACTTGCCCAGGATGTGTTAATCAATCAATATACATTTATTAAGTGCCTACTATGTGACAGGAACATAAATAGATTATTTAGCTGAGGGTTCTAAAAGAGGCAAAAGATAGTCCCTATCCTCAATGAGTTTACAGTCTAGTGAGGGAGGAAACAGGCAAAATATATTGTGCACATATATGTCATGTTATATATGTACATATATACACACACACACACACACACACACACAAAGCGAGTTATATAAAGGATAAGTAGAAAATAATTAACAGTGGAAAGGTATTGGAATTGAGAGAAGTTGGGAAGGCTTCCTGTATAAATCGGGATTTTGGTTGAGACTTAAAGGAAGCCAGGGATGTCAGGAGTCAAAGCAAAGGAAGGAGGACATTCTGGTCTTTGGGGGACAGCCAGAGAGAATATCTGGAGCAAAAAGTTGGTAGTGTCATGGAATAGCCAGGGGGCTGATGCCACTGGTTGAAGAGAACATGTCAGGGAGTAAGGTGCAGGATGACTGGAAAGGTAGGAGGGGGCTCAGCTATGAAGGGCATTGACTGCCAAACAGAATTTTGTATTTGATCCTGGAGGTAATAGGGTACCATTGGAGTTTACTGAGTAGGTGAGTGGTGAATAGACCTGTGTTTTAGGCAAAGCCCTAGTGTGGAGAGATTTGAGGCAGGTAGACCCACCAGCAGCTGGTGCTGCAAAGATGGATTGACAGGCCTTGGCAACAGATTGGGGATTTGCAGGGTGAGAGATAGAAAGGGATGATTCTTTGGTTGCACACCTGATGGACAGGCAGGATGGCATTGCCCTCTACAGTAACTAGGATGTCAGGGGCAAGACTTGAATCCAGATGTTCCTGGCTTCAGGGCCAACTCTATCTATTATACTATGATGCTTCTCAGGCATATTTGTATTTTTTAAAGTTATTTAAAAAATTGTTTGGACTGAGTAACATGACTCAGCTTTTCCTTCATCCTACATGGCCAGAATGAAAACATCCAGGCAGTATACTTGCTGGTCTCAAGGTGTAGGATTTAGGGAAGCTGCCCTTAACTAGATTTCTTCTGTGTGATGTGGCGAGACAGAATTGAGCCTGGGTGAATGAGACAGACTGAAAATTTCTATCTCATCAGATTTGGCTGGTCTTGTCTGACTCCACAACACAGTGTCCTGTTTAGCCAAGAATACAGCAAAGGGCCAGGGAGATTCTTTCATAACAATAATAATACAGTACTTTGAACTCACCCGGAATCTTTCATCTCTGTATCTCAGAGTCAAGCAAAGTGCCAATTATGGAAACCACAAAAGAGGAGAGAGGGTACTGTGGGACAGCATGGGTCAGTGTTTTGCACAATGGCTCCCAGCCAGGTGACAGGTGGGGCTAGGGACCTAAAAGAGAGCCTTAAGTGCCTTAATTGACCCCTCCCCCCTTCTTCATTAGGAAGAGGTGGCATTTTAAAACAGTTCTAAGAGTCAAGCTGCAATTTGGTCCCAGCTAAAAGTGCATTTTGACTAAATGCTGGGTAGATTCTGGTTGTAGCTTCTGTGTCTATGTAAAGAAGAAAATTGGGCCTCTATAGTTCTGATTTTTCAATGTCACTCCTTTCATAAAAAGAAATGTGCTTCATAGCCAGGCTGGTACAAACAGTTTGCATTTAGGTTTAACAAAGCACCTTCCCAACAATGATCCTATGAAGCAGGTAATACAATCAGTATCCCCATTTCATAGTTGAGAAAATAAAGACTGTAGGAAGCAGGTTTCTATCTCAGATCTTCCTGATCACAAATCCAGCTCTGTTTCTACTAAAACTGCAGTACTCTAATAATAATTTTAGGTACACAGATTACATAAAATGGAATTTTACAAGTCAAAATATACCGGAGGGCCTTAATATTTTGAAAACCTTTGCCTTAGAAATACTTCCTCTTCTAAGTATGAATATTAGACACTCAAAGAGTAAATTACTCCAATAATTGGAATAATAGGGTACCGTTTTCATTCACAGAAGCAGCCATCTGCTTCCTTTTAAGTCTTTTTCTAACCTTGGCCTAGCCAGACAAATTCTGCCATGTGAGAGAACTTTCTCAGCCAGCTCCCTTTCTCAATCCAATTGTGCTATGTTAGGACTTGAGATATCATTGACTAAATGAGGTTAAGTAAGCCCTGAGGCTCTAAGCACAGAAATGGTGCTAAGGAGAACACTCACTGTACTTAATAAACAGAGTTTATTAAACAAGTTCTGCAGCAGTACATGTAAACCCATTCACCTCTTGCATCTACAAACTCTAGCTCACTCTCCTTAGGGAGCTGAATCTTATTCATTGACTACAATTGCATATGTTACCCTGGATAGAAGAAAACAGGAGAAGTCATAACAATATGGGACCACAAAATCAACAGTTTTGAATGAACTGACTACTCAAAATAGTCAAAGAACTGATTTTACTGATTCTTTCTCATAATTAGTTTTTTCAAGTAATCAAAAAGATGTTTATTCAGCTTCTATTAAGTACGAGGCATTAGTGTTGAATACTATATGGAGATATGAAGAAGATATGGCATAGTATAGTATGGTATAATATGGATGACATGGCAGAGTGTGGTATGATATGGGATGGGATAGTATGTATGGGATGGGATGATATCAGTGACATATTATGGTATAGTATGTTGTGTTGTGTTGTAGTATGGCATGTGGTGTGTGTCATATGGTGTAGACTAGTCTAGTCCAAAGTGCTTTACTGATCTGTCAGTATCTTATAGTCCCTGAGAGCTGCCTAAGACACTTGAGAGGTTCCTTGCCCAGGATGACATGAAGACACAGCTAGTATGTGTCACTGGTGGGACTTGAACCTGGTTGTCTTCTATGCCAAGGGGCTGCCTGTCTTGGCTTGGATTTACTAACTGTGTGACACTAGTTGAGTTACTTAATTTTTGACCCTTAGTTTCCTCATCAGTAAAACAGAGATCAAACTACCTGTACCACTTATCAGGATTGTTATAAAGAGAATGCTTTGTAAAACTTGAAAATGTCATAAAAATGTGAGGTCCTATAATTATTATTAGTCTCATCTCATTTCCTTCACCCTGCCAGGAGACCATAAGCTCCTTAATGGGCAGACACCGTATCTTTTTCATCCTCGAACCCCCTCGCTTCCCTTGCCCCCACCTGCCTGTCTAGCACTGTCCCTTGCATGCATTTTGAAAATTCCAAGATCTGTAATTTTGTTCCCGAAGATACTTCCTTCAAAAGAGCACACTGTCACCTTCTTCATGCCTTTTGTCATGTCTACATGATAATTATCATGAGTTGCTTTGGAAAAAAAATTTCACCACCTAGTAGCCAATTTTAGTGATGCAACTCTCTCCCTTAGCTAGGGAGATCTTTGGATAGAGGGTTGTCATTGAGTTCCTCCTCAAAGCCTTTCCAGCTTTGGGAGAAGCTAAGAGTTTATGTCCTACTGGAATATCTTTGAGAATTTTGGGCCACAAGGCATCAGAAAAGGATTTT
>NW_027187345.1:2614553-2622401 GCF_028583685.1 Petaurus breviceps papuanus
TGGTTGAGAGTTTTCCACCCATTCAGAGGAGACCGGGGTACTTCCCCGGGAAGAGATTCAACACTCTGGCCCCTTGTCATGGCAAGTGCTCCATTCCAAGGAGGTTATTCCAAAGGGCAGGATTCGGTTCTCTTTTTTTCTTCTCTCCTCAAGTGGACGCAACATTACAGACCTGACCCGAAGAGACCAAACTCTCACCGGGCAGCCCTTCGTTATTGTCTGCTGTGATTGGGTTCATTCTAAAAAGCTACTTTCTAATTAGGCCCAAGTGCTCTGAAGGAATCCAAGAGAAGGATCACTAGGTATGCATGCTGCCCTCCCTTCCTTCCGGAGCCTCCCTTTGCACAAGCTGAATGTGCCCTTGCCAAACGCATGGTGGTCCATCTGCCACCTCTTTGCAGTGGTGCTAAGTTTTCTCCATGTCTGAATGTATTCTCTCTTTACTTCCACCTCATAGAAATCCTTCCTTTAAGGTATAGCTCATGTCTTTTTCTATAGGAACCCATTGCTGATCCCTGTCCCACTCCCCAATTGTAAGTTTCTTCTTTCCATAACTATCCTGCTTTTAACAAGTTTATATTTATTTGTGTTTGTTTTATTTTAATTCTGGACATACCTATAGTTGCTTGTACTTGTTGTCTTTCCCATTACAAAGCAAGCTCATTGGGAGTAGAGATTGAATCTGTGTTTTCCCAGTGCCTTGAACAGTGCCTGAGGCACTTAAAAGATTTACTGATTAATATTGTAGAGAGGATTCCTATTCTGATACAGGTTCGACATTCCAGTTCTAAGTTCTCTGGTTCTAGGGCAACATACAAGATTTATGTAAAGCTTCCACCAGGCATATCTCCTCCCAATCCTAAAATAAATTTATTGAGTTCTTTACTACTGTCTTTCTAGAAACAGAAAGTTTTTAAAAATAAAAAAAGCTGTTTGTTTTTACTTATGAATGGCTACTTCAAAGATCTGAGTAATAAGAAAATTGGTGGTGATCATTGTTAGTAGGTGAAAAATCAACTTTAGATCAGAGGTGACCTTTCATTAGCCTGGACCACCAGAAAAAAGCAGGAAGAGGTGGGGGATTAATATACACTTCTCAAGGGTGTATCTAGCAAATAGCAAGTGCTCATTCTATTCAATCAATTAATAAGCATTTATTAAGATAGAAAAAATTTATGAAGTATCTATCATATGCCAGGTATAGCACTAGACTCTAGATATATGAAGGCAGAAAGGAAGCAAGAAGCTTCCAATGTGCTGGAGTGTAGGGGGAAGGAAGTGTTGTGTGCTAGGGAGATACATGTATGTGTGTGTGTGCATGTGCATATATATGTATATATGTGTATACACACACACATAGATAAAGATAGGACAGATACCAAATGAATCTATAGTTGATGGGGCAGGAATAGAGGGTGCTAACAATTGGGGGAATCAGATGTGGCCTCTTAGATGAACTGGCATTTGAGTTGAGCCTAGAGTTATAAATAAATGTTGAACTGAATCTCTGCCCTGACTTAAGCAGACTCATTCTAGGTTGAGCTAGTGCTGGGCCTTTTCTTGCTTCTCTTTAATCAATCAATCCGTAAACATTTATCAAGTGCTTACTACTATGTGCCAGGCACTGTGCTAAGTGCTGGTGCTGGAAAAAAAAAAAAAGAGGCTAAAGACAGTCCCTACCCTCAAGAGGCTTACAGTTTAATGGGGTTTGCTGTCAGGATCCTGTCTGCACAGTGTCCCAAGGTCAGTAGGGCAGGCAGCCTACTCTGAAATGATGGGAGCTCCTCCTAACTTATTTTCCAGCATGGTTCGGTTCCCAACACACCTCTGTCTGATCATCTCACTCCTGACCAAAGAGGCTGAGCACTGGAGGATGCTCCTTCAACATGACAGCTCTTACTACAAAATGAAAGGGACAGGGACTGGACCTGTAATTTCCTTGATAGAGAAAACTCCCAGTTGAAAAAACTCCCTCCACCAATGCAAGTCCATCAATTCTCTGCAACTTCTGGTTTGCCTATAGCACTGAGGGGTTAAGTGACTTGTCCAGGGTCATATAGCTAGGATATGTCAGAAGTGGGGCTTGAACCCAGCTCCTCTTGGCTGGTTCAGTCAATGCAACAACTGATACAAAATATACAGTCCCAAGAACTTGAGTCTGCATAGGCTTGAATCAGATGCCTCTACATGCACTTTGTTTTCCCTTTCATTAAACCAAGCCAAACTCAACCGTTTGCAGTATGTCAGTTTGCTTTTTTGCAAGGATTAATTAAACTCTACTATAGTTTAGGGATGGTAGAAATCTATTGATAAAAGTGAAAACCAAGAATAGAGTCCAAAAAAGAGAAAAAATAAATCATAAGTTAAGATGAATAGCTGAAGGGGAACCTAGTTAAAGAAAGGATTTTTTTTTAAATCAAGGGAAGAAAATCAAGGAGAGAAGAGGCAATGTCAAGATAAACACAGATGATTAAAATGACACTGAAATTTTAGTCCATTTGAGGCAGCTAATCAACATGGATAACTTTAAAGCAACATTAAAGAAATAAACTTAAAGGACACTAAGGAGACACTAATTCTTCTTATCAACTGGGTTTACTTTCCAATTGACTTTTGCAAGGATGGCAATAGTCTAAGCAATCATTATTTACAAGTCCGCCATACTTGGCCAGCATTGTCACTGCTGCCACTATGCAAAGGAGAAAATGGAGTTAAAGCTGTCATCAAAGAAACACATGATGGGCTGGACATTAAGACTGAGATCAAGTGACAAGATGGCCTGTGTGCTCTTCACGTCAAGATAGCCCAACAAAGCTCCCCTCTGTGTCCAACTTACAGGAAGACATGGACAAGAATTGCCCAAGATGAACAGGCTAGGACTAGATGGGATGAGATTTTCATTATTAGAAGGCACAATGGCATGTATGAGATTGTAGATCCATTTATTTCTATATCACTGTATATTATACAGATCAATATTGTATATGTTGATGTAGTACAATACTTAGAAAATTAGTAATCCATTTGTAATATATCTAGCTACTCTCTATTAACTGGAATACTTGAACTATAAAAACAAAGTCACAGATCCATTATATCTTGTAGAGACTTTAGAAACTAATGGGTCAAGACATACCATTCCTGATTTCACAGACTTCATATTCCTCTTATGCACTTATTACACTCTGTATTTGTATATATTTGCTTCTCTTGACCAACTTGCTTCTCCTGGCTAAATTGCTGGCTCTATGAGGCTGTCCCCTAAGCCTGGAATGCACTCCATCTTCTACCTCTTATAGGATCCCTAGTTTCCTTCAAAGCTCAGTTCATACATCAGATTTAAAGAGCTCATGCTCCTTCATAAACCTTTCCTGCTCCACTTAGATATTAGTGCACCTTTTAGCCCAATGAAATTATTTTGTTTTGTTCCTTTATTTTTTCATATGCTTTAGGTATATGTTATATATTTCATAAGTGAACATGCTGTTCCTCCCAACAGAATGTAAGCTCCCTGAAGGCAGGGGTTATATAATTTTTGGTTTTGTATTTTCTGTGTCTAGCACAGTTCTTAGCATATAAGAGGGACTTAACAAATACTTGTTGATGAATTAGTTGAGGCTGGTAGGAACTCCCAAGTAATACTATGTGCATGATACAAAGACACACACAAAAAAATCTCAATAAATGAAGCAATTTTGCGTACCCAAGTCTTTAATATGTAATTGTGAAATTAAGTATTATTTAGTTATTATTGTTTTTGTTTGGGTTTTAAATAGTCCTTTATGAGTAGACCTCTTAGAGGTTTTGTCTTTGGCAAAAAGTTTGTGTTCATGGCTACAGACCAAGGGAAACAAGAATTAACAAATGACTCATTTTGAACTCATATTACCCAGGTTAATCATTTGTTTGTTTTAAGCATGGTCTTTTGCCCAACTTACTCATAACTGCCCATCACTAACTCAAAATATGCTTGAATTTTCATAGGCAAACATGAATTTCATAAATCTTTTATTTCAATCCAGTGCAAAAGTTTAGACTAGACACTCCTGAACTGACACCTGCTTAGGGTCTGTCTCAGACTACCAAACAAGCTAACAATGAGCTAATATCATGATTCATTACTTTACTAATTATTATTTCCTGCTCTTTGGACTTTAATAATAACATTTCTATAAGCATGGTCGAATTGAATTAGACAGTAACATTTTGCCTGTCTAATTTACTTTGAGTTGTTTATGTATGTGTTGCATATGGGACCTGGAAGAAGTGATGTTGCTTGTGGCCTATTAAGGTGGACTGGGGATAATTGATATGATGTGAAAAGGTCTGTCATGGCTACAGTTTTGTATACCCAATTTAAGACCCACAGAGATTAAGCACTAGTGTGCAATAATGAATTGGTGACAGATTCCCCTTACTCAGTTCCAATATTTTGTCCTTGTTAGCCTTCCTAAAATCTGAAATAGTATGGGACAAGGCTACGCTCTCAGGGAATTCAGTAATACCAGCAGTTTGGTCCTTTTCCTCATACCATAATTCATAGTTTTCACAAGCCTGAAAATTAAAGTTCTTGTATTTGAGAAAAGCCTGAACTATTTTACCCCTTTCTATTGTAGCCAGAAAAGTGTGTTTCTTGTGGGGAACAAATTAGGAAAAAATGTAAAGCTCTTCACAATCCTTAAAATATAACTATCATTATTACAATTAATATTATTACTAATTGAGAGGCAACATGGCATAGAGGATAGAGAATTGGCCTCAAAACCAGGAAGACCTAGGGTCAGGTCCATCTCTGACTCATACTGGGGATATATGATTTTGAGTAAATCACTTAATTGCTCAGTGCTCCAAACAATTCTAGTTCTAAGGCTAGAAGTCGCAGAGAAGGGGCCAACCTCCATAAGTAGAGGGAGTTTCCTCATCTGAGAGTTCACTTAATCAAAGAAATCACAGGTGCAGCAACTATCCCTATCCATCATCATTTACAAAGTTCAAGATCCTCCACCACCATCTTGTGTTGGTGACCCCACCAGCCTCCTTGTTGTTCAGTCTTCAAAGCACAAAGTCATCATTGCCTTTTCTCTCTCCTTCATCTCCCACATCCAATGGTTAATTGCTAAATACTGTAGATTTGGTCTCCGAGGTATAGCTCACCTACATTTGTCTCTACTGCACTCATACTGCCACCATTCTAATTTAGGCCTTCATTACTTCTATCTTGGATTTGGAATAGCCTCACAACTATTCTCCCATCTTTAGTTTCTTTCCTCTACTCCATTTTTTATCCAGGTGCCAAAATAATCTTAATTTACAGTTCTGATCTTGTCACCTGCTCCACTGCTTATAGAATTGTTCAAAAGAGAAATCTTGACTGTTCTTTGATCTTATCTTGACTTCTCCCACCTCTGGGGATTAGAACAAGTTATTCCCCATGTCTGGAATGGACAACCCTTAAGACTGAAGTCTTAAATTTTTCTCTTTCTTCAAAAACTATATCAGGTGGTATCTCCCCCAGGAAACTCTTCCCTGATTGTTCCCTTTAAAATTTCTTATAGACCTTTCTGTCCAAATCACATTCTACTTTATACTATGACCCTTGTTTTCATACAGGTTTTATCTTCTACTGGACTGTAGGCTCCTGGATGGAGGCAATGTTTTGTTTTTCATCTTTCTATCTCTCAAAGGGTCTAGCATGGTAAATGTATTCTACATGATAGATATAGTAATGTAAATGTTTTTGAATTGAATGCCCAAGTAATATTGTTTTGCAGTGCGCGGGGACTAATGTAAGGAATACTTTTGGTAAGGAGTAGTATGGCATCAGCTAATCATTAAACAAATATTTATTAAATGTCTACTATGTGCTAGGCACCAGGGATACAAAGACAAAAATGAAACAGCCCTGCCCTCAATGAGTTTATATTCTTATACTGGGGGAAACAACATGTGCATATACAAGTAGCTACAAAGTAAGTTTTAACTGGGGAAATTTAGGAAGGACCTCATGTCAGAGTAGGTGCTTGACATGGACTTAAAAGGAAACAAGAGATCTTAAGGGTGAAGGTGTGGTAGGCATGCATTTCAGGCAGGAAGTACAGTATGTACAAAGGCATGGAGAGGGGATGTCATGTGTGAAGAACAGTAAGAAGACCAGTTTAGCTGGACGACAGAGTGAAGGGAAGAAACCTGTAATATTCTTGGAAAGACAACTTGGGGCAAATTTGTGAAGAACTTTAAAAGCCAATAAGAGAAGAGTATATCTTATCCCTTATCCTAGGAAGCCAATAGAGCTTATTAAGCAGGGGAATATGCTGGTCAGATCTGCGCTAAAAGAAAATCACTTTGGATGATGGATGGTGAGTTGTAGTGGGGAGATACTTGAGACAGGGAGACCAATTAGGAGGTTGTTATAAAAATCCAACTATAGTAGACAGAGCACTACCTTTGCAGTAAAAAATGATGACGATGAAAACTAGCATCTATATAGCATTTTATAACTTGCAAAGTGAGATACATTTTTTTCATTTGATCCTCACAACCCTGTGAGGTACATGCTATTATTATCATCCCCGCTAAGGCTGAGAAAGGCTTGAATGACTGGCCGTGTGCTACTGCTACTGCAGGTCAGAATTTGAACTCAGGTTTTTCTGACTCCAAGTCTTGTGCTCCATCTACTGCAACATCTACCTGACTCAATTCAAATCTAATGCCTACTACCTGCACAAATCTGGGTAAGTCCCTTAACCTCTTTGGGCCTCATATGTAAAATAAGGGTATTGGACTAGATGGTTTCTGAGGTCCCTGAGCTCTACAATCTTATGAGTATTCTGGAAACAATCCTTCTGGAAAAATTCTGTTGATGGTTTATAACTTTTGGGATCACAGCCTTAACAATCATTTTAATTGGTTTTGACACTGAAACTATGTCTAGAATGAAAAGAGCACTTGGAAACATCTTCATTCCGTGCAGAAGTGGTTTAGAGTTTAGATAACTTTTACCGATGCTCATTCCCCTACACCACAATGCCTCTCAGTTTGCTAAAAGACAATAATAAGCAAAAGGCTAAAATCCAAGAAAGCAATACAGGTTTTCCTTTTCTATGGTGCCAGGTAGTATTAATCAGAGAGAAAGAGTTTCCTTTTTTAGATCCTGTGAGAAGGAAGAATATTTTTTGCATTATATTCTCTTTAAAAGAAAACAGGGACTTGTATTCCAAGAGAGGCAGTGTGGTTTGCCTTTGGAGACAAGATAAGCTGGGTTCAAATTCTGCCTCTAACATACCAGTCAATTAATCAGTAATCATTTACTGAGTGCTTACTACATGCCATGCACTGTACTAAGCAAAGAAAGAAATTTAAAAAACAAACAAACATGGTTCCTGTCTTCAAGGAACCCACATTGTAATGGGGGAAGCAACAAGTTATAAACTAGCTCAGTTACCATGGTAACCTCTCAGTGCTCTTAGTTACAGGGGGTTGGTTCCCTGGCTGCTTTTATGAAGGGATTTTCCAGTTTCTTAAATCAACGAAATCACAAGGTCTATTTTACATGCTGCTGCCATTATTTACTTATGTTTAGGCTATGTCTACACATACCAGCTTCATTTTTTTTTGCCTTATACTGTGGTTAATACATTTTCTTGAAAAGCAGTACCTTGTTTCTTTTTGTAGATTTCCAGACAGAGCTTTTTTGTTTCTACTAGTTTGTTTCTTACTAGTTTCCTAAGTATCTGGCATCATTAATTTAGGTATCAGATGGTCCTCTACTAACCTCCCTCATCCTTGTGTGTGTATAAACGTGTATATATATATATATATATATATATATATATATATATATATATATAT
>NW_027187345.1:2622411-2707493 GCF_028583685.1 Petaurus breviceps papuanus
ATATATATATATATATATATATATATATATATATATATATATATATAGTGTGTTTATACACACACACACACACAAACATATATATTTTTTCCCTAGCGTCAGGGTGCAGTGGAATTAGAATGAGGGAGAGAAGATGGAGAAAGAGTACTTAAACCATCCCTACCTCTTCCTTACTTGCTAAATTTGTGGAGATTTTATCTTTCTTTTTTTAATGTAATAGAGCAGATTCTCATTTTCATAAGATAATGCTAAACAGGATCTTCTGGTCCAATCTTTTCATTTTATATCCGAGGAAATTGAGGCCTTGAGAAGTAAAAATGGTTTGTCCGAAGTAGTAGCAGAGAAAGAAGACAAATCCCAAAACCTCTCTTGCCAGATCCTGTGTGCCTTCCTCTCCTCCACACTGCCTCTTACATAACTCTATGTGAATGTTCCTTTAGCACTCTATAAAATAAAAATTTGGCCCAGTCTTCAGAATTCCTTTTTTACATATCTACTGAATAGTCATTCCTTTCATTCAACAACATTCCACTCCATCCTAACATTACCAAGAGGGAAGAATAAAAGACTAATCCAGGATTAGCTTCTTCCCTGATTACTGGAGCAGACAATATTAACACTGGTGAAAATGAAAATCATTTTTTCATGATTCTAGACCCCTAAGTTTACTCATTTTTCCCCCAATGATACCTGGATGTGTGATAATGGCTTTCATTTTCATGTTAATTTGAAGGCAATAGGCAGAGGTGTTTTTTTTTCCTTAATGTACTATAAAATGACAACAAATCAAACCAAATTGCAAAATCCAGTATGCTACAGTTATGTATAGGATATGCTCATATAATTTGGATTTCTTCATTACTGCAAAAGGCAATGATAAAGCATTTATTCATTCACAGAACGTGTGTTATGCGTATGGCCCTCTGCTAGGTTCAAAAACAGGAAGGATTAGACAACAGGTCCATAGGATTTACTTAGCAGCAAGATGCAGGGAGCAGGTTTTTTTCTTTTCTGTTATCTATGAGCAGTAGTCCAAGAGAGAACTTTAATTTTTATATCTGAATTATGCCACAGGATATGTTATATAAACATGGTATGTTTGGGAGCTCCCAAAGGCATAAAACTAGAAGGAACTTAAGGATCATTTAATTCAACCTCCTTATTTTTTAACACATAAAAATCTGAATCCCCAGTAGACTAAGTGACTTGCCCAAGGTTGCACAGCTAAACTAACCAGTGTCAGTTTAATAATAAGTAGACTCGAAAAATACTTTTTTTCTCTAATTACAAATATTGGAGAGAGTTTTACATTCTAATCATCCCAATTCTAGATTTCTAACTGTTTTTGCTATATTTTTAACTATTTGCCTTACTAAAGTATCTAAAACAAATTACCTTAGGTATAAACAACCATCAATATGCAATTCCTATACTAAAACAGTGCTGGAACAGATGTTTTTCTTTCTAGAGAGGAATTTATTAACCACAAAGAACTTGCCCAAGACCACCCATCTCATTTGAATGAGGTATCTGTGCTGGAATTCAAGTGAGAGGCCAGCATTTACTTAGGAAACCAAACAACCCACATCAAATATTCTTTCTAATTGTGTAAATACTAAATTGATTCAGTTTGTCAAAGTCAACTAATACCGTTTTTAAAGTGAGCTCAAAATGTTTCAGGTCCCAGGAGAAAAATGACTTTGGAAGGCTTTCCTTTGAAAATGATGGAAGACAGGGATAGAGTGTGGACTTTTAAATATTCATGGTTAGTCACAAAGAGGGTCTTGTCCAGATGCTGAGGCAGAGGGGAGTGGAAGCTTCTGAAAAGGGGATTCATCCACGGAACAAAAGCATCAACCTCTGCCCTTATTAAAGTACCATGGGATTTTTTTTTTTTAAAGACCATTCTTTTAACAGATGGGATCCCAGTTGTACATCTTATCTTCAGGAAAGTACCTCCATCCAAAAGCTATGATTGAATAGTAAGCACTTAGTCTGTAGCAATAATAAGAATGAAATACATTTATCCCTCCCCCGCCCCCAGAAAGGAGACCCCCACAATCTCCTATTAAGTATTTGGCTGTTTAATTCAAACTCTCTCAATGTCGAGTTCAATTTCATGAGCTCCAGGGTTTGTTATCTACAATCCGAATTTCATGTGTTGGTGAAAATTTTTCAAAGGTACTGCTGGTAATTGTAGCCTTATTGCTAACACCAACTTGCACGTGAAGCTTTTCTGAATTCTCCCTTTTAATCTACTTCGTATTTCTTGCATTTATGTATCTATTCTGTATATGCTTGTATACAGCCTTGCTGTCTCCTACATGACAAAGCAAGTTCTTTGCAAGTAAGAATCTTTTTTTTCAGTTACTGTTTTTGTATCTCCAGTGCTCAGGGGGTTGCATCTCTATTTCTAGTATTTTACAATTTTTTTTTTTTACAATTTTATTTTGCAATTATTTTACGATTTTACTAGTCAGTCTGGGCATGTCATATTCCCATGATAACAGCTACTGGGGAGATGGAGGTAGTGAGATCTTTAATTTCAAGAGATCTTAGGTAGACTATGCCAGTTGGGTTTGGCATTAATTTGGTGAGTCCCTAAAAGTGGGGGCCACTAGACTGCCTAAAGAAGAGAGAACTGGCCTAGGTCACAAACAGAGCAGGTCAAAGCTTCCATGCCGATTGGCAGTGGGATTGGGCTCATGAGTATCCCCTGCATTTTTGGCCTCGGTGAGATGAGGTGAATCAGTTCTTAGTAAAAAAAAAAAAATGTAAAAAGCCACACTGGTTAGAGAATTACTTTAACAAGAAACAAATAAAAAGAAAGGGAACAGTACATTGCTCTAGTCACTTGGTTGATAGCCTTACCTGCTTTTCTATTTCATACTGCATAGAAAATGGACTCTGATCATGGATCTTGACAGAAACAAAATCTTATTTAAAACTTGGGCACATTATTCATCTTTCCACATGAAAGGAATGAATGCCCCTATCCCTTACTTAAGATTAGCCCATATGGCAGGGCACTTATTAAAAAATAACCTAGCATTCAGAAATCAGTAAGTCTCTTCCTACCTGCCCCTATTACCACAGAGAATCCTAACTATATTTCCTGAACTACACAGCTCCATAGCATTTACATGGCAGCTTAGAGGAGGAAAAAGAAGAAGGAAAAGGTGTATTTGTGACAGCTCTCCCTTACTATATCCAGAATCTTCTCATCATTTGATAATACGAGGAGTCCCCAGGCCCTGCAGATTTAGATTTTAATGTTCCTGTAATAACAAATTTTTGTCTTAGTGAGAAAAAGGCCCAGGCGAGACCACTGTATTAGAATTTAGCCTAAAATCTGCTGTCCTTTGCATTACAATAGTGTTACTAATTTACGAGCTCTGAGTAGAGTTTCCAGGAATACTGATGGTTTTTCAGTGACCCATCCATGTTACCACACTCAATTTCTCTTGGGACTAACAACAATCAATCATTCAGTGACTACTATAGGGAGATCACTGTGTTGGATGCTGGGAGAGGTACAAAGTTTAGAGATGACATGGTCCTTGTCCTTGTGGGACTGATAGTTTTGTAGAGAACGGGGGAAAGTACCGTTCAAAGTCAGGAATTGGAGGGATGTTTGGGGGATTGGTGATGCCTTCATGGGGAATTTAGCTTCGATGTTGGGCTTTAAAGGTTGGTCAGGTGAAGAGGGAGAAAGATGTTTCAGGAATATTGAAAGAGAGCAGGCCACTGGCTACTGCATGGAATGTATGGAGGTCAGTAATATTATATAAGGCTAGAAAATTAGGATAGGTGGTGCTGGATTGTTGAAAGCTTTGAATACCAGGACAAGGAGTTTGCATAGGGGAGGAAATAGGGAGCCACTAATGAGGTTTTTGAGCAGAAGAATGACATGCTCATCACACCCATAACAGGAAGGATTTTTCTGGAAGTAGTATGAAGGCCAGACTGGGTTAGACCACATCTGGAGTGCTGTGTTGAGTTCTTGGCACCATTTTAGGTAGAATTTTGAGAAGCTAGAGAGAATCCAGAGGAGGACAGACACAATGAAGAAGGACTTTCAGTTTGTGTCAAATAAGGGCAAGTTGAAGAAACTGGGAGTGTTTAGCCTGAAGAAGAGAAGACTCAGGTGGGACCATGACAAATATCTTCAAGTGCATAAAAAGGTGACATGTGGAAGAGAGATTATGCTAGTTCTGTCTGGGTTTAGGAGGCAGAACTAGAAGCAGTGAGTGAAGAATGGATGCAATAGAGGCAAATTTAAGTGTGATCTAAGGAACAATTTCTTAGGTGCAGTGGGCTTTCCTAGGAGATAATGCATTCTTCCCTGGCAGAGTTTTTCAAGCAGTCTATATGACTTCTTGTTGGCTACATTCTAGAGGAAATTATTTTTCAGATATGGGTTGAGATTACCACTAATGTCCCTTCAAAGTCTGAAATCCTGTAATTTTGTAATTCTTAAGGAAATCAAATAAAAGGCTTATACAGACACACAGCAGAACCAAGTGTATAATTATTCAGTGTGAGATTGTTAAATGCCTCTGTTTTATATCAAGGCACTGTAAATTTAAATTTTTATGTCTGTGTCCAAGCCCACTAATAAATTCATTAATCCCAAATGTATAGTTTCTGGAGTAGTGATGGGGGATAAACTTTAGAAAGATGAACTTCTTGTTTTCAAGGATAGAACTATGATAGAAAATAAACGACTAACAGCAAAAAAAAAATGAGAATTTCCATTTTTATTATGAAGGTCCAAAGTGACAGCATACTGTGAAAGTTTTAGGTTCTCATTGATCAGATTTCAAGAGACCACAGACTACAGCATTCCAAGCACTTTAATTTTTGACAGAGCAAAAAAACAAAATGATAAAGATGGTATTTTTTTTCAAGAGTAGAATGTGTGTGTGTGTGTGTGTGTGTATGTGTGTGGGGGTTGTTTTCTGCAGGTATTCAACAGACAAAATGAATACTGATGATGTCAGAAACCCCTAATACTCATTTAGACACTCATAGGAAACTGTTGTATCTCTTAGCTGCAAATGAAGTTAATAATGAACATACTTGTAAAGTATGTATACTAAATAATGTATTATGTTGATTTGTCATCATTGCTTTCTTTTCCCACAGTGCTTCTCAGTCTTTACCCATATCTCCTGGCTTCAGCTAACAAGAAATGATGGTCTGAAATAAATATCAAAAAGACTATGTTGAATCCTGCAATTGTTTTTCCCAACTGTATATTTCATGAAAGCATAAGACATTGATGAGTTGGGGGAAATCTAAGAAAGACACTAATATTTAATGGGTCATAGCCACTACTCAGGAACTGCACAGTCTACACATGCTGTGTTCAATTAAAGGATTTGGTTTACTAAAATCATTGTTGTAACAACATTCTTGTTGCAAACAAAATAGGACCTTTTTTTCCCTGAAGTTTCTCTTGTAACCTGTCCTTTCAACTACACATTTGCGGCGGTGTTACAAATAAGAGTTAGTTGCAGTTTGTACCCCAATATATTCTGGGCCTGCAGAATCATGTCTCTTACAGATGCAACTTGGTTCATCTGAGTGATCCTCAAAAGAACAAATATGAACTAGAAACTCATAGAGTTTGTGCTTAAAATTTATAAAATTAAACCTGCTCCAAACAGGTAATACAGGGAGGCATGCTTGCAATCTCTGGATTCAATCAGAAACAATGCATAAAAAAGCACAGAGCCTTCTCAACATGTAACGATGGGTTCCTTTTAACGCTTCATTAAACAAGATCCGATGTGATGCACATTAGAACTTTGAAGCACGTCTCACTTAATTCTACAAGGCCTGGGACACAGGACGATGCCAGAACTTCATTCATCATCTTGCCTGTTGACAAAAGGAACAATAACTGGTCATCACTGGTCAATGGAATGCCTTCTCCTAGTTATTTTCCCCCAAGAAAAGAGGTGTCAACACAACAGCAAATGTTTCAGTGCTCTATTTGTTCTTGCATTGTAAAATTGCTGCTTTTCACATTCATTTGTACATTCAACTAACAGTTATTTAGAACCTACTATATGCAATGCACTGGGGGAGACACAAAGAAAAATAAGATGGTCTCTGCCCACAAGGGGCTTACAATCTATCAAGGCAACTTTTCTCTTCCTACTTCAATAGGAATATCATGTTATACTATGATCACTGCTTTACCTACTGAAATTCCTTCCTCTATAGTTAACAACGTGCATACACTTCTCTATCTATTCTGATACGGTTTCCCTATTGGCCTGCCTAACTCTAGACTCTGATAATATGCAAAGAGCAGGCATAACACAATGGTACAGGAAGCTGATCTACTTTGACAATATCCCAAGGACCACCTGTAGGAATGATAGAGTAACGCTTCCCCCTGCACCATATACATTCAATCTGGGGCATCTACCTCTATACAGTATATTTCCTTATACTGACATCATATTGGAGAGCTAACATTTCAAAGAGGTTCAAAAATAGTCATAAAATGTTTCTAATATTTTTTGTTGTTCAGTTGAATCCAACTCTTCCTGATCCTGAGGACCATAGCATGGCAACATTATCCATGGGGTTTTCTTGGCAAAGATAGCAGAGTGGTTTGCCATTTTCTTCTCCAATGGATTAAGGCAAACAGAGGTTAAGGGACTTGCCTAGGGACATACTGCTAGTAAATATCTGAGGCCAGATTCAAACTCATATTTTCCTGACTCCAGGCATAACACTTTATCTGGTCAGCCACCTAGCTGTCTCCTAAGCAAAGAGAGGCTAAGTAACTTGCCCAGGGTCACAGAGCTAGTAAATGTCTGAGGCCAGATCTGAACTCAGGCTCAGCATTCTTACCTAATGAGCCACCTAGTTGTCTCAAAGTCTAAAAGTCTTTCTCTTAAATCAAAGTGAAAAAAAAATAGATTTGGCTATTAAAATTTAAAAGCCTAATATTCTTTCTGTTATTTTTCACATCTTATTACATAACAATCAAACAGCTTAATGCAGTTTAATTTATTCCCACTGTCCATATTATATTTTTGCTACAAGACCTAGGAAGCATTCTTTTTTTTTTGGTGGGGGGAAGGGAAACTACATTTATGTTTTCTCAAATGAGTAGCTACATAATAGCTACAAAATATATTAAAAAGAAACAACATAGAGCATGATTTTTTTTTTTGTTTTTTGGAGGTGGAAAGGCAGGGCAAATGAGGTTAAGTGACTTGCCCAAGGTCACACAGCTAGTAAGTGTGTCCAATGCCTGAGGCCACACTTGAACTCAGGTTCTCCTGACTCCTGGGCCAGTGCTCTATTCACTGTGCCATCTAACTGCCCCCAAGCATGATTTTTGAAAGCATATATAATCCTGCAATGCAATTCAAATAATTTCATAGTCTTTATGATTAGGTTTTGGGTTTTTTTTTTTTGTCTTTTGCTTTTTGGAGGGCATATTGGGGTTAAGTAACTTGCCCAAGGTCACACGGCTAGTGTGTGTGTGTGTGTGTGTGTGTGTGTGTGTGTGTGTGTTAAGTGTCCGAGGCCGGATCCGAACTCTGGTCCTCCTGGCTCCAGGACCGAGCCTCTACTCACTGCACCACCTAGCTGCCCCATGATTAGTTTTTTGATACAAAGCAGTCTCTCAGGCCACATCTGCATAATTTCAAACTTCTTAGGAGAGTGAAAACTATCTCTCAATAAAATAGAATCATATTTAGCACTAGAAGGGACTTAAAGAGGTCATCTAATCCAACCTTTTCATTTTACAGAAGAGGAAACTGAGGCCTATGCTTCAAGATAAAGAAATCTGTCTTCTGACCAACTGGTTCATTTCAGGATCATTATAGAATGTTATTAATATCATGGTTGCTGAAGTGATTGTACTTTACAAAATGGTACTTGTGAGACACAGAGAGTTAGCAGGGCTTCCACAGACTAGTAAAGTGCAAGCAGGGAGTAACTGAAATATGGACTGATTTCTGACTGCAGAGGCTAGGTTGGTGTGGATGAGCTATGATATACGTCACTGAAGGGGGCTGCCTACAGAATGATGACAGATTTTCTTGAGTATTGAATAACTAGAAAATGACAAGCCACAGCAACTGGAGGCCTGTCATAGCAATTGGGTTACTTCCCTATTTCTTTCTAACATTATGTCTAAAAAGATGCCAAACACAACTCACTAATTCAGTCAACGCAAATGTTTCAAAAATTAGACAGACTAGTTGTCATTTAGCCAAGAACACGAGTGCATTTTTTACTGGTTGTTTTGGCATTGTATCAGCCTAGCCTTTGTGAATGGTGTGAGTGATAGCCCACCCCACCCCATAACCAAGCAAAATAAGTACAAAGAAATTTGGCATTTAATCCAGATTATTCCAAAGTTATTGCCAAACCTTTTACTCTTCAAATGTTGATTATTTAAAAGAAAGAGACCAGAAAATCCACTAGTTTGATTCTGTAAATTTGTAATACTGTACTTGAAGATCTGTTCTTAAATTTGGGCAAAGAATAGACCATATTGCAGCACTGATTGTAGTGAATGCCCTTGGGAAATCAACATTTTGTTACAAAGGCAAAGAGTCCAAGATGGAAAAATCAATTAAGAAAAGAAAAACTTAGATTTACTCAGATAGGACCATATAAAATGAGATACATACACTCAATATTAATTAAATTTGTATTTCTCCTACATGCCAACTAAGACAAATGCTTTGATGCAAGAACTTAAAAAAAAAAGATGCTTCATCTGGGATAATTATGGTAATAGAAATTAGGAATGGAATTATGGTAATTTAACACTTCTGCTCTGGCAGGCATTTTTAAGAACCTGATTTCTGGGCCTGCTTAGTATTACTAATAACTACCTGCTAATTAGTGCTATTTGACAGAAGGGCTGAAAATGAATACAAATGTATCATTAGATATGACAAAGTTGTGAAATGACCATCAAATACTAGAGAAACCCTAGGAGCAAGGAACATAAATATATGTTGAATGGACAAGTTCAATGTTCAAAATATGACATTTACTTAGCTGTTAAAATGAACTCACTATTATTTGTTAAACTGCTGAATTCTCTATTGTCCACAAAGCACTTGTGGCTCATTTAGAATTATCAACTCTATGCTGTACCACTGTGCTAAGATTTGACATGTGCTATAGTGTTCCTTCTTAGGAATTAACTGTTAAAGAAGTAAATTCTAATTTAAGAATTAAATACACCCGAATGCTCCAAAGTCTAGGCAGAGGAGAGGGAGCAAGGTCTAGAAAAAGGAATGCTGGATGGAGAGAAATCTAGTCTTTCACAATATAACTACTATGGAAATGTTTTGTGTAACTACACACGTACAACCTATATTGAATTGTTTGTCTTCCGGGGTGGAGGGGGTGGAGGGGAGGGAGGAAGGGGGTTAGGTGAGGAGGGAAGAAGGAAAGAATATGGAAATCAAAGTTTTAAAAACAAATGTTAAAAAAAAATTTAGTTTTGTTTTTTTACATGCAACTAGGAAATAAGATATACAGGCACTGGGGTATAGAAATCTATCTTGCCCTCCTAGAAAGTTGGGGGGTAGGGGTGGCAGAGGATATAACAGAGAACAGACGGGGGAAGGGCTATTCAGTAGGCTCACTATCTTGGGGTAGTGGGTAGGGGAAGATGGGGAGAAAATTTGTAACTCAAAATCTTGTGGAAATGAATGTTGAAGACTAAAAGTAAATTTAAAAAAAAGGACCACTAGCCTTGAAGTCAGAAGGTTTGGCTTAAAATTCCATCTCTGCCACTTGGTAGCTCTATGACTGAAATTGTCATTCAACCTATGGAAACTTGCTTCCTCATCTCCAAAATGGTCACAGTAATCCTTGAACAACAGGGCTCTTTTGAAGACCAAAGGAAACAATACATATAGAATATTATGTATGTATGCATTGTTAGTATTATAAACACCTTACCTAAATCTTACAGGAGGTAGGAAGAGAATCCCCTCAGAGTTCCCAGGATGGGAAAACAATCTCTTAAGAAGTTTTGTCACTTGCCACAATGAAAGCGTTCTTAAATTTTTTTTGATGCCCTCATTCTCAAAACACTTCTTCAAATTTTCTCCATCCCACTTCCCTCTCCCAAGCCTAACAGCCTATGCTGAGTGAGAAGAATTGCCACCAATGATCCATAGAGAGAAGGAAAATGGTACAATTATACTTCAACATGGTCAAAACACTTTCTTTCCAGGAACAGGACATTGAAAAGCCACACATATCCCAGCTCTGATCCTTTCAGGGGAAAACATATATATACACATATAAAACTATATACATATATACACACCTACATAAAAACATACATACACATGTAAACATTATAAATGTATGTGCGTATATATCATAGAAGCTGACATATATAGCACTTTACAGACATCATCTCTTTTGATCCTCACCACAAATCTGGGAGGTAGATGTATATACTCTCTAAGGAGTAGCTGTTGAGGGGCTCAAATTGCCCTGATAACCCTTGCAAAGATTTCTGATGCACAGAGGAAGACAGATTCTTCACCAGCCCTGGATAGGGGAAGAGGCAGGGAGGAAAAGGTCATTTAAGTAGTCTTTACATGCCCTTAAGGCAGTCCTCTTTCCCAGTCGGGAAACTTCATTTAGAAACGAAATAAAGTAGAATTCTATGAATTCATTAATCTTCTTAGTGTCTTAAAACATATATTTTTAGGAAAGGTCATTTGTGCAAAATGGCCTTATGACATCTAGACAATTGACAATGTAACCTCAACTGCATTGAGGGACTTACAGTGGAACCCTAGGGCTAAGTGCAAATGCATTTTACATGAGTGTGTACATTAGAAATTGTTATTTTTAGTGTTAAGGTTAAAAGGCCTGGCTTTTGAGTTTCCAGGGAGGCCACAGGCAGTACAAAATTAATGAAGTGGTCTCCACAACCTACTATATTAATATTTATTTTTAAGGTATCTATCATAATGTAGAATGCATATATCTAAAGAAACTCATTATTTTTTGGAAAAGTAGAATGAAATCCTTAAGATCAAAGTTATAGCACAATAATTTTAATAGGCTGCTTTCCAAGGACTTTTAAAGTTTCTTAACTTGGGCATAAATTTCACAGCATTGCCCCTGCTTTGTACAACAGCTGTGGTCTGGAAAAGCTCTGTTTAAATTCTATCACAGTATTTAGAGCTGAAAGGTACTTTTAGAGATTATTTAGTACAACCCCTTCATTTTACAGATGAGAAAAATGAGGCCAAGGAATGGGAAGGAACTGGACCAAGAAAGAGAGGAAGAACCAGGATTCAAATCCAGGTCTTTTTATGTCCAAATCCATGTTCTATCCACTTCATCACACTGCTATTTCAGATATGTAAGGAAAAGATGTTTAATTCCTTTTAATAAAGAAATTACAATATTATATTAATTCTTTTGTAAAAGATCCACTTGTAAATAAAAAATCATCACATTTATCTGCTGGGGACAAATTTAGATTATCATCAGCAACAGGAGGCTTGGGGAGCCCTCCTGGAAAAAGTGGAATTTGAGTTAAGTCTTTAAGGAAATCAAAGAACTAAGAGGCAGATGTGGGGTGGGCAGAGCATTCCAGGAGAGGGGAGCAGCCAGTGTGGAGATGGAAGATGGAAGATGGGGAGCGTGTGAGCAGAATGCAGATTAGCCAGTGTGGCTGAAATCTAGAGGTTGTAGAGGACAATACAGTATAAGGTAACTGGAAAGGTAGGAAGGGGTCAGATTATGAAGAGCTTTAAATGCCGAATAAAGGTGTTTCTATTTCACTTTGGAATAGGGAACCACTGGAGCTCGGTGTGGGGAAGAGAGTAACTCAGCCAGACTGTTGAAGTTTTTTTTTTTTTTTTAGTTGTGCCCAGCTCTTCATGACCCCATTTGGGTCTCCTACATCACAGTGCCTTTTTTAGGCCAAACTGAACATCTATGGTCTGGCTACCATCAATCAGTCATTCAGTCAGGAAGCATTTATCAAGCCCCTACTATATGCTAAGGGGGGTCATCTTCAGTCGTGGTGATCTATATCTTACCACTGGACCTAGATGACTCCAGAAGAGAGAGTGAAATTGGTGATTTTGCACAGCTTTGATCTCACTTAAATCCAGTTCACTTGCAAGTCATGACATCTCCTTCCTGATGTCATGGTCCTTTCGAGAATGAAGGACAAACAATAATAGCTGAGTGTAATGGAGGCATGTTGTATCTGAAGTCAAGCAGACTTGGATTAAAGTCTTGCCTCTGATATAAACTAACTATGTGACCACGGACAGGCCACTTAATCTCCCCAAGTCTTAGTTTTATCATTTGTAAAGTGAAGATAAATAATATCTGTAGTATAATACTTACCTCACAAGTTTGTTGGATGGATAATGATAGATAATGCTATTTCATTGATTATGTATATAACTGATAAAGGATAATGGAACTCTTTCTGGAAATGCATGCTTGTAAACTTGACGTGGGGTTGTCAGACATTTGTAAATAGGGGCATTTGAAGTCTCAAAGTTTAAGAGACTGACAGTTGGGAGAGGATATTGTTAGCTCCAGAAGTCTTCAAGTGCTTTGCCCTCTAGCTAAATTTACTGATTTTTTTTTAAAGTCAAATTCAAGCATCATCTGAGAGCAGCAGAATATGACAGAAAGAAAACAGAATCTGGATTCGGGAGACATAGATTTGTATCTCTTATTAGTTGAGTGATGCCACTTGATCTCTAGGACTCTCAACTTTCTCACCTATCAAACAGGGATCATAAAAGACAAACTACCCGTTTCACAGAGATATTATGAGGAAAAGTGTTGTATAACTTGTAAAGCACAATAAATGTGAGCAATTATCATCTCCTTCCTGAAGCCTTTGGACCGTATTTCAATGCACTGTAAGGCTCTCTCCTCTGCAGTCAGCACCACAGTCCAGTTCACAAATCTGGCAATTAATCATTGTACGTGAATGATTGTGACATATCGCTGATTATTGCCTTGGCATTTCAATCTTATGTTATTATTCCATTTTTCAAGTATGTATGTTTGGTCTCCATAACTAGATCATAAAGTGGATAGAGGAGGTGGTTTTTAGGCTTTAAAATCCTATGATCCAATAATAAAATTGCATTTAGAAGATATTTTGGCCTATTTATTTGGCCTATACTTAAAATTTTTGCCTATTTACTGGTTTTTTGTTTTGTTTTTTAGTGGGAGGGGGTGGAGAGAAGAGAACACTGTTCTATGAGAAAATTCACATCAGGACCCAACATACTGCTTCATTCTAGAAGTAACTGTCTACTTAGCAAGGCAGAGTGGAAGGTAGTGAGGATGAATTATGAATTCGGCTGGGCCCTAGCTTAAATGCTTGCTAAGTTTAGGAGGACCAATCAATAACATAACAGGCCCAAGTGTACCACTTTTGTACTAAGGATATAAGTCACAGTGATTTTACCTTTGGAATGGGGATTAACTACATAGCTTATGCAATTCTGAACTTTTCCCCAGCCTTTCTAGAGAGATTTGCTATTCATTCTCTAAATTAATCAGTATAAATTAATGCAGTTGTTAGTTCTCCCCCTGCCCCAAAGTTACTCTGTATTCACTTGGGATTTATTTCATATTGTGCTGTCTTTGTATATGTTATAGGCTGTCCCCTCCCCTTAGGAGACTGACTGTAGGTTGCTTGGCCAGGCCCTACAACTCCAAATTCAGTGTTCTTCCCATAACATCATATTAGGGTTCTTAGGCTTCTTTCCCTCCTCCACTTTTGTTTTAAAATTGCTCACACCTGCTGTTTTGTTTTGGATATCTTTCTGCTTCAGTCTTTTTAAAGGCAGTTGAAATTTGGTTGTAGAAGTACTATTGTAATAAAATACAGTGCATTTCACTTAGACAGGAGTTCTCAACATGGGATGGGTTAACTCATTTATTTTTAGTATTTGGAGTTTTCTTTTGAAATTCTTTGTATTTTATTTTATGTCCTCAAAAACATTATTCTGAGAAGGGGCCCACTGGCTTTACTAGATCTCTAAGCTGGTTTATGATACAAAACTGGTAAAAAAAAAAAAACTCTTTATCTAGAATAAGGTTCAAAAGGTGAGGTGTGAACATCATCTGTGAAAATGTCTCAATTGCCAAAGGTTTAAAGATTTCCCTTCCTATAGCCTTATGAGAACTTCACAACTAAAAATCCTTTTGATTTCTACCACTCATCTGCTGTCAGGTCACCTGAAACACCAATAAGGTGTTGCTTCTGAGAATCTGTCCAATGTACATCTTATACTTACACAGTATAACATGATTTTAAATTGAAACACTATAAGGCAACATACAGCAGTGAATAAAATTATAACTATGCAAAAAACATGGTGGAGTGGGGAAAATAGCTATCATGTGAAGTAAAAGGACCTAGATTCAAATCCTCACTCCACTATTTCATGTCCTTGGTGATCCTGGGGAAGTCATTTCATCTCTGTAGGCCTCAGTTTCCTCATCTGTAAAATGAGGGAGTTGGACTAGTTGAACCCTAAGTTCTCTTCGGGTTCTAAATCATTTAAGCATTATTAGCAGCAACAGAACTTTTAAAAAGTGGCCTCTGTTTTCAGGAACACCAACACCTACAAATAAATGCACAATAGCATGAGACATATCCACCATCTTTGAGAAATCTCAAATGTGTTATCAATCATTCTACTGGGATTGCTTATGGAAAAGAAGAGTTTCCTTTAAAAAAGGAAGGGATTCTGGAAGGAGCTAGATAACAATATTTTTCTACAATGGCTCTACCCTTTGAAAATCACCAAATAATACCATTTCTGTTTCTTAATTTCCTACTAATGCTACCAAAATCTTTAGTCCTGGAAAATCTTTAGCCTTGATATAGTTCTCTGTCTGTCTGTCTCTCTTCCCCCTCCCTTCAACTGCTACAAATCAGGGCTTCATTTACTGTTTTACTGATTTTCAGACTTAAAAAGGAGATGAGCAAAATATCACTGATGCAAAGATTTTCTAAACTTGGGTCTGCTGATGTTTCCAGACTTTTCTCACACCACTGCTATTATACAGATTCATTGCTCCAGACATATTAGCATGTCCATCCACTGCCCTTTCTTGACTGTCTGAAAACCATATGAGAAAAACAGTGACTGGTCAGTAACGTACAAGGCACATCTCTACCTAGTTAATTTTTTTTCAGTACATAATAGGTATTAAATAAATGCTTGTTGACAACTTTTTTTTTTCAGATCAATTTCCTGGTGGTCTCACCTGAACCCTAAGCTTACATGTAAATCTTTAGTATTCAAGATGTCTATTCTTCCATAACATCATTAGTTCTACTATATCCATGAAGCCTCCTATCATTCAAAAAGCTAACTTGCCTATGTGGAAATCATCAAATGAGGCTAAAAGCCTGTACCTCTGACATGAGTCCATGTTACTTCACTATATACTGAAGATTTAGAACTGCTTATTTTTCATTAAGTTAGATTTCATTATTTCAGATGATTTAATTCTAAATAATTTTCTAGACCCATCACAGGTTTTAGACTCTTTTGATTTATAAAGTGCCTTTTTACTACTAAACTAAACCCCTTTACAAATCACTTTTCCTACAAGGCTCTCCTCACCCCCGTAACTGGCAACCACAGGACTATACTTCCATATGATCATTTATTTCTTATTTCAAGAGGAAGAAATGTTAAAATTGTAGTATGGTAATATATTGGGACTCACTCTCTATTTTTCCCTTTATATATAACTCCAAAATAATAACAAAATAATGATTTAAAAATCATTCTCGTTCAGAGGCTGGTCTGATCTCTTCTTTTCACCCTCCTCACCCTGTTTGTTTTCAAATCTGTTTCAGACTTCTAATACATCTCTGATGTTTCCCAAACTGTCTAGGCAATTTTCTCTTTAAAAACATCATAAAATGTTGGTACTGAATACAGACAAACTGAGACCAATATGATCATTTGGCACCCATATAGCTCTTTGTGTTTTCAAAATACTTGGCATTCATTTAAATTTCTCTTCTTAGTTCAGAAAGCCAGGCTGTTGTGCTCAGTTTTTTAAAAGATTACCCTGTTGTTAAAAGTATATATTCTTCGAATTTCTTTTCCAGCAGTGTGGTAGGTTTGTCTAGTGCCATCTGCACTCTCTTGCGACATCTCCTTTGGTAAAATGGAACAAATTTTCCAGAAAGCTGTCCAGAGCTGAAGAGTCCCTATGGTTTACAGAACAGAGTTTTTTCTTTGTGTAAAGCTATGTAACAGTTCCATACATCCTATCTCTGATTCTGCCCTCATTAACACTATTATTTAACTAAGCAAGCTAATGGCCACACAAAATCAAATAAAGAAATAAGTTAGCATTAGATCTCAGGTATCTAGAACATTCCAGCCACTCCCAGACACCTAGGGAACATCTAAGTACATGATCAATCAGGATATGCCTGTGAACTACAGGGTTCAGATAGCTGCTTTGCCAAATACATGTCAAACAGAGACATCTAATGTCCACTTCAGTGTATGTACTCAGGTCTCCTTTATCTCTGAACCAAGTTAGAACTTGTATGTGCTTTTAGAAGGTCTTCAGACCACCTGATATCTGGGCAAAGTCCAAAACCATCCTGGAGTCTGGGACAGGGGTGGTCCTCTCCCACTATTTTCCTCTGATAAGTTTTCATGGAGGCATACCCAAAAGCCAGGCTATGTGTCGGTGTTGTGTACTTAATGAAATGAAATTCAGCACAATATTGTAGAAAGACTGTGGACTTAGAGGCGCAAAGACTTGGATTTGAATTCCATTTGACACACAACAGCTCTGTGACCCTGAAACCCTGAAATAGTTAATGACTTCTCTGGATATTAGTTTCTTCTTTAAAATGAGCAAGTTGAGTTTGAAGATCTCTAAGGCCCCTTCCAACTCTAAATATGAAGTCCCATGACCAAGTCACCACTTCTTGGAAGGTAAAATTGTTCACTTGGACCTGACAGCCTTTGTAATTTTAGTTTCTTTGCTGGACTGATAAGGACTATCTCTATGCTCACATATTCAATAAAATATAAGTATATGTAAGTATTTATGTATGATAGAATCAGAGTTGAATTTATGGGAAAAAAAAAGTTTGGGATTTCAAAATTCTTCCGGCTCAGTTTCCTTTTCGTGTTGATATTGGAACCAAGGAATTCTAACCTTTGAAAATTGTATTTTTTCTAGGGAAATTAAACATTTCTGAATGAGATATCTCTTTCAAAAGAACTCTTCAAATATTATCTCAAGTGAACTCAATTCACTATTTTCAATTAAACAACATAAAATCATTTAGAAGCACAATTTTATATGACCTCAGTGAGCAATAGTAGCTCTTGCTGCTATTCAACAATCCTTCTCTATCCTTATTAACTCCACATCATTACCTGCAGCAACTGTTTTAAACCCTTTACTCTCTCCTTTTGCCCCCAACAGCATCATGCTCACCTCACTCACTGGGAGCAGATGCCTGAGTTCTTACTTCCCTTGAATGATTAAGGCCATGCATACGAGCTCCCTCAGTCACACAGGTAACTGTGCTGGGCTCTCTTCTCTTCTCCTTCTATACTATTTCACTTGGCAATCCCATCAGCTTCCATGGATTCAGTTATTATTTCCACTCAGATAATTCTCAGATTGTCTGACCAGCCCTAACTTCTCTCCTGAGCGCCAGTCTCACGTCTCCAACTGCCAATGGACATCTCAGATGTCTCATGGAAATACTAAATTCAACATGTGGAAAACTGAACTCATCCCTATTACTCTTGCAGGGACCATTTAGTCACCCAGGCTCTGAACCTAGATGTCATCCTCAATTCCTCCTATATCCAATTAGATCCCACATCCTGGCATTCCTACCTTTGTAACATCTCATATGCTTCCTTCTTTCCTCTGACATTGTACTTAACCCATTGCATCCCTTATCACATCATACCAACACTATTTGCAATAGTTTGCTGGTTTGCCTCCCTGCCTCACCTCCTCATTCCACTCCAGTCCGGATATCAAATTTTCCCTAAGCACAGGACTGATCGTGCCACCCTGCTATTCAATAAACTTCAATGGATATTTTTTACCTCTACCATTAAATATAAACTACTCTGTTTGGCTTATAAGGTCCTTCATTACTTGCCCCCATCCCTACCTTTTCAGTCTTCTTATACCTAATACCCTCCCACATACTCAGGTCCAGAGACACTGGCCTCCTTGCTTTCTTCAAACAAAACAATCCATCTATGGATCCTGGGCATTCTTTCACTGGCTGTCCTCCATACATGGAATGTTTTTCCTTCTCATATCTACCTGCTGACTTCCTTCAAGTCCTGTCTTCTGCAAGAAGCCTTTCTAAGTCCTCCTTAATCTTAGTGCCTTCTCTGTGAGACTATCTCCAAATGATCCGGTATATATCTTGCTTGTAAATAGCTGTTTTCATGTTATCTCATCTCTCCTGTTAGATTCTTAGCTCCTTGATAACAAGGACTGTTTTTGCCTTTCTTTGTATCATGGGCATTTTAGTACAGAGCCTGTCACCTAGGTGGTACTTAATAAATATTTGTGATTTGACTTGTTTCTCTTACATTCTTCACACTTCTCAATATTTCTCTCCTTTCCTCTCAGTTCACTTGAAAAGGAGGTATCTCTCCTCCTCATTAAAGAAAATGATTTTCCTCTGTCCAATATCCCAACCCACTTCTTCTAGGACTCCACACCAGCATGAGTCCTTCGTCTCGTGCATCTCAAATCTCTCCCTCTCAACTGGATAATTTCCATCTGCCCACAACCATTCTCGAGTCTCTATCTCAAAAAAAAAACAAAAACAAAAAACAGAACACCTGCCCCCCCCCCCAAAAAAAAAACACAGGTGGAAGGGCATCGAAAGGGGAGAACAGTGCCTGGACTTGTAATTTCAATGATTTGAGGAATTCCCAGGTGAGATATGTAAATGCAGATCCCCACCTTCTCTGACACTTATAGTCTAAGATGTTGCTTGGAACAGTGAGTGGACAAATGACTTGCTAAAGGTCTCTAAGTCTGGATGTCAGAAGCAAGACTTGTACTCAGGTCTTCCTGGAAAGTTTTCTATCAATTTTGCCATGCAGTTAATGCTTTTTAAAAACAAAAACTTCCCACAAATATTTTGGTGTTTATGTCACCCATATTTCTCAATTGTTGATATCCTTGGGGTTTACAACTAGCAAGCAGTGGGACCTCTAGGTCAAAGAGTATTGGATATAATTCTAAATTGTTATCTAGAATGGTTGGACCAATTAACATTTCCATCAGCAAAATCTTCCTGTGCTTGCCCTTTCACAACCTTCCCAATATACCAAGGAGTGGAGATGTATTGGGAAATAAATAGTGGCGACATAAGAAAAAAGAAAGCAATCAAAATTTATTTTAAAAATAAAATATATATGTGCATTTCAGTTAACCAACATCAAAGTCTATAAAAAAATTAAAAAGCCTCCTTTGTAGCCTTCTACCATTTAGATTCTACCATCTATCATTCTACCAGCTTATCTCTTTCCATCTCTTCAATGCTAAATGTCTTTAAAAAGGGGCAGACATGCTGTTCAATTTAATCCAACAAACATGTTTAAGTGCCTAAGAAGTCCAAGGTATTTTGTGCTATTGGTTGTTCTTTAGCCATTTTCACTCATTTCCAAGTCTTTATGACCCCCCCCCCCCACATTTTGGGGTTTTCTTGGAGCTGTTTGTCATTTCCTTCTCCAGGTCATTTGACAGATGAGGAAACTGAGGCAAAAAGGCTTAAATGATTTGCTTAGGATCATACAGCTGGTTAGCGTCTGAGGCCAGATTTGAACTCAGGAGAAGGAGTTTTCCTGACTCCAGGTCTGGGGGCAGGTGTTTGTGTTCCTTTGTGTTCAGCTGTTTTAGGTGCTAGGTACAAAGCTCTAATTTCTCACTATACTCTCTCTTCAGTCTTTCCTCTGCCCTTCTACAAAACTATCTTTAAGGTCACTCTTGCTAATTGACAAATTCGATGAGGACTTTTTCCCATCCTTACTGAACTCCCTATATATTCTGACCATACTCTCCTATCCAACAACAGGCTATAATATTCAAGATTTGTCTTTGAATCTTTCTACTTTCTTGGGTCTTTAATTATTAGTACAATCCAGGCATGGTTGATAGCCAATGCAAAAGCAAAAAGGCATGAAACTGAGTGCCAGGTATGAGGAACAGAAAAATATCACAAGATTCATCAACTTTATCCCATGAAAATCCCTCATATCTCACCTATGAGCTATTTATCCTTATTTGATCAGAATTTTAAGAAATTTCTTCATCTGTTTTTTTAGGACTGATTCAAAGCAGAAAAGTTGAGAAGGGGTGGAAGGATTAATGCTCAATTCAGGTGTATTGATAGCAGTATGATAGTGAACATCTTAAAAGCAAGGAACCCAGGAGACAGAAAACCCAAAAAGTAGACAAACTCAAAAAGCATCGCAGCATGGGTCATTTAGTATAGGGACAAATAGTCCTATACAACTCATTTAAGCTATCTTGGCTTATGTTTCCTCATCTATAAAAGATGGATAACAGTATTCATTGGTGCTTATTTCACATTTTTGTTGTAAAGATTAAATGAGATAATGCATGTAAAGCATCATGAAGACCCCAAAGCACTAGGATCACAGATTTCAGACCTGGGACCTCAGAGGGCATGTAGTCAGAACCTTTTATTTCACATCTGATTAAACTGAGGCCCAGAGAAGTTAAATGCTTTGTCCAAGGTTTGGGAGTAGGTAAGTGATTCAAACCCAGGGCAATTTTCTCCAAATCCAATGTTTTTTCTACCAGACCATGATTGCTTCCCTCTATATATACAGCTATTGTTATTACAATCATTACATTGCTCAAGAGCCCTGAGGAGCATCATTATTATAACACAGTGCAGCGACTGAAGTTCATAATGATGACCCTAATTCATCAAGAAAAGGTTAAATTATGTTCAGTATACTCTGGTTGAGAAGATAGGGTGGTACATTTCAAAAAAAGACTTCTTTCCAAAATGGTTCTAAATAAAATAAGCTTTTGATGCTAAGGGATAAGCTTTAATTATCTGGAAAATTTGTCTATGTGGAACAATTTGTTCTCAAGCAACATAGAATGAGACTTTATTTAATTCTTCTGCCCCCTTCCCACTTTATTTTTTTTGCCTGTTTAATGTTATTAACAGAGATGGTAAAGAATGCATCTTTATATACATATGTATATATATATGTATATACACACACATACAAAAATATACATATATGTGGGTATATACACACACATATAGATATATAATGTATACAAAACACACTTATATTCTCTTCTCAGTAACTACCTACTGTTTTAAGAGTGAACATTCCAGGAACTAATTTCCCATGTTTCTTGAATATTTGCTCCTGCTCCATAGGGGAGCCTTGAAATCTCCTGACCTTCAGTATACATTTTAGAGGAATAAACCTAGGCATCTAACTAGAAAGGAATCAACCAGATTAGGTAATCTGGACATCAATTATAATTAATTAGCTAATTAATCACAATGCTTTTGAGACGCCCATAGGCATCTGCAAAGGGCAATCTTCTTCCTACAAATTTCAAAAGTAAATGAGAAAGGAGTTTACTGGTTAATAAAAGTAATACCCTGTATGGGGGTGGGGTGGGGGGACCTAAATTCAGAGAACCCACAGACATATCATTTGAAAATGCCAAGTTCTGTCGTCACCTTTGGCCCACACAGAGATGTAGGGATCTACGCAGGTTCCGGCTTGCCCTTTAACTTCATCTAGCTCTTTTTCAAGTGTAATTGCCTTTAATTTCAACAAATGCTGCCCTGAGAGGGATAAGAACCTTTTAATGAAGTGAAACACACTGAAACTGATGCATTTTTTTCCTTTAAATAAGGTCAATCAAAACTTTCCAGAGACTGAAACTCTTCAAAGGACATTTGACCTCATATCTCCACGCCTCTCATAGAAGAACTACCAAAACTACACCCTGTGTGTTGTGTAACTAAACTCGCATAAGGCTGTGAAAGTTCTTAACAAGATTTGTGCATTGACCATATGTGATCAAGATGGTTCTCCACATGAATCCCTCCCCCTATTTATACTGTCAAGTTGCTTTTTTTTTTTTCTTGGCCTATACTCCGCTATTTTACATGGCAATCAAAATGTACATTTCTTAATGGAAAGAAAAACAATACAGCTATAAAAGGTTCCTGAAGTTTCTGAGAATCAATAATTTTAAAAAGTCCATTTACTACATTAGGATTTTTTTCTTTTCATAGAAATTAGTTTTTAAAAAGGGCAATTGCAAAAGGGAAGTTTTGTGGAATGGAGAATCCACAGAACTGAAATGTCCATTATTTGCTTATGTTTTTTAGCTTTTGAAGCTTCTCTCATGGATCAAATCTAATATACATTATTGGCAACATCATATGGTAGAAAAGAGCGCTGGATAGGGAAACAGAAACCTGGGATCAAATCCCAGATCTTCCACTAAGGGCACCTGTATGACCTTAAGCAACGTATGTAACTTCTTTGGGCCTTGGTTTCCTCAGCTCTAAGATGAGGGGTTTGGACCAGACGTCTTCTAGTTGTAAATCTGTGAGCCTATAAAATGGCACACACCAACTGGCACGTTTATACCCAAATACAAGAGTCTGTGTGGTAGCCGTTCCACTCTGTTGCATACCATGTTGTCTACTCCCCGCTGGGTTTCAGTTTCCTAGCAGGTAAAACCAATACAGGTTTGCAGGCTCTGATGATAGTCTGCTCATTCTCCCTATCATTCCTAGGTCAGGAGGTATGCAAATACTCTAAGAAGCATGGAAGTGGGCTAATTTGTGATCATTTATTAACTGCTTACTGTGTGCCAGGCACTAGCACAGTGTCGTGGGATCCCAGATTTAGAGCTAGTGAACTTTAAAAATCATTCTAGTACCACCATCTTGTTTTACAAATGAAGAAACTGAGACTCAAAGAAGTTAAGTAACTTGCCCACAGTAATACAGGTTGTAAGGAGGAGAACTGGGATTTAAACCCAAGTTCACTGGTTCCAAATTCACTATGCTATTTAGGCTTTGTCCCCACCAATGGTTCTATTAGAACACTCCCCCTTATTGATCATGTGTATTGTACAAAGTATCAAATGTATAAATTATTTAGATCACAGAACCATATTGCTGAAGGGGACCTTTAGAGATTGTACGCTAACTCATTCATTTTTCAGGTGAAGAAACTGAGTCCCAGAGAGGTAAAATGACTGGCCTGGGTTTATATAGCTAGTTAGTAAGAGAGTTAGGTAGAGAAGGAAGCCAACTAACCCAAAAAACAGATTCAGAACAAGAAACTAGGACTCCTGAGCCCCAGGCCAGTGATGTAACAAGGCAACATCACATTGTGTTTCATGCTAGCTATAACTGTTATATATAAAAAATTAATTTCAAGAAGACTCATATACTTTAAAATAATCATTTGATGCTGGTGAAAGGTTCAGTTTTGAAATCTTCCATTCATAGGATACGAAACCAAAAGTAATCTTTCTTTTTCATTTTAAAGAAAGAAAAAAGTCACATAGATCAATAGTTTAGAAGAGATGCTCTCGGCATCTGGCTAACACTCCTCCATGTTTCCAAAGTCTGCAGGGTGCATCTGTGAGCAGTAATGAGCTTCTACTGAAGATGAACCATTCTGTGACAGCAAGCTGTCCTCCAATTAGTGTTCCAAATAAAGTTTTATGCCAAGAGCCTTCATCTTCACAACAGATAGACTGAAATCCAAGACTTTCTGGGTTCCTGCCACTTACACAAAATGACTTTTTGCCTTTTACCAACCTTACAAATCCATGGTTAATGAATAGGATACAGAGAAAGGGGGTTCAATCCTATGTCAAGTTTCCAGGGAAGATGTCAGTTTTCATTAGCACTGTGATGTTTTGCCCGTCCTGGGTCTTGCCTCTAGCCTTTTCCCCCTTCAATCTTTTCTATATATAATAATGGACAAAGTTGGCAAGCATTTGAACAAATCATTCCCTTTATTGAAACATTTAAAAAAAACTGGTTCTGCATCAATTTGAAACTTCCAATCAAATATTTTAGGAACCCCAACAGCTACCTAGATCCACTTACCTTCATCTCTAATTACACTCTCCTCTCTAGTTAAGTCAAATCTTGGTTTTGCAAAACCAAATCTGGTTTTCTTAGGAATGCTCCATTTTTCTCTGCCTCCATATAGCATATGCCATCTTTATTTCAACTACCCTTTCTGTACACTTCTTTTAAAAAGCACTGTTTGTCCTCAAACTGTGTAAAGCCTATTTTTAGACAAGATACTCTGAGCCCCAAGTACATTATCTATCTACTATTCCAATGTCATATCACTTTTAATACTATAAGCTTTCATGTGTTATTAAATATTTGTCATAAAATTGAAACAATAGTTCAATCTAGAATTAATGTCTGGATGTTTTATATCATCCTTTTTCTGACAGATAAAATCTTCAGAGGATGGTATAGATAATATATACTACTGCAACTTTATGCCTAAGAAATCTAAAATAGATTGAAATAAATTCAGTAACTATTTATTAAGCATCTGCTATGAGTAAGGCATTGTGCAAAACAACGTTGGTAAGAGAAAAGTGACAAACAGTCCCTGTCCTCAAAGATCTTGGATTCTACTGGAAATATTAGAAACACAGGAAATGTAAGATTTCTGACTCAAAAATGGAACAAAGAGAGGGGGAGAAATTTCCCTGAGGTAACTGGTCAAGACTTGGTAGAAAGAGGAAAAGAATTAGGATGTAAGAGGACAAGGATGACTGCACAGGTGTGAAAGTGAGTGCCAACAGAATGGACCAAGCTATCTGTAATGAAACACAGAAGAAATGTGAGTGAGAGGAACATAGTGTATATCTAACTCCTTAGACAGTGGTGGGAGAAAAGTTGCTCCAGGGGTTGTCAGCCAGATTCTCATAAGCACCATCTAATGGCTCCTAGGATGAGGTCTAGTAGGCTAAGACTGACCCTGGCTGTCTGGCAGCTCAGGTTTGAGAATAGTCTAAAATGAGACACTCATAGTCCCATCCCACAAATTAGCAAAAGGAGGTTGACTTGGTCATAGCAAGGATATGGCAGTAATTTTTTTGAATGCGGTCTTCTAGTGCTTGAATATGCAGCTGGTCAGAAGCCCATGAGAGGAGCTTATCAAGCCTCTGGCCCCGCCCCCTTCCCCTCCCCCCGCCCCCCCTTCTAACTGAAGTAACCAGAGACCTGAGCCTTTGTCCTCCAAGTAGTTTTAATACCTTTTGAGGAGAAGAAACTGGCAGGAGTCTCTATAGGACATTTCTACTACCACATAAGGGGAGGCAGTAGCTATTTCTACATCACTTTGTTAGAGTGATTTAATTGGCCTCAATCTTCTCAGTGAAGGAGAAACTTAGATCATTTGCTATAAATGCAAGAGTTGTAGGTGTGGTAGGTAGAAAAAGGATTAAAAAAATCTGAATAGTCATTGTGAGAAATGAGAGAGGGTGCTGATAATTATAAAGCAGAAACACTGCTGAACAATAGTAAGGCCCCATCTGTGGTAAATACCATGAACTGTAGTAGATCATTTAGATTTTATTATTTTTTTTTTCCAGGGATGTTTGGCAGCCCTGGGGCAAGGACAGGGAAATTAGAGGGTGGAGGTTACCAAGAAATGAGAATTAATATGTCAAGAATGGCAGATTAGGGGGACAAAGGGTAGGACTAGGGTAGTGGGTAGTGAAACATCAATGTGGCATACACATTAGGTTGTTAAAGGTGGGATGGAAGCAAGAGAAGCCAAAATGGAGAAGATGGATCAAAAAGATGCATATGGATCGAAGGATCTGAAATCACAATAAAGGTCAGAAAGGATTTAATGTGAAAGTGAGAGCTGGTTATATAAAGGACAATAAGAAAATATTTATAGAGTATTTTTAAGTCTGGAAAGTGCTTTTCTCCCAACAGCCCTGTAGGGAGCACAAATGTTATTATTCCAACTTTAGAGATGAGCAACTGAGAATTTGAAGGGTTAAAGGACTTGCCTAGGTTTACATTAACTCATCAGTCTATGAGGCAGGATTTGAACCTATCTCCGAATCCAGTGCTCTGTTCAGTTTACCACAGTGCTTCCCAAGATAGGAGGCTCTGGTTTGGGAGTGGTATTCAATTCCTGAAAAACACTGTGTCACTAGGTTGGTGTTTGTTGAAATCATGTGGGGAAGGAGGCTTTTGGAGTTGACAAGGTTAGTAAAAAGTGTGATCATTATTGGAAGGGTCAAAACAAGATCAATACTGCAGTCTGAGGAAAGTGGCAGGGTAAGAGGAGGAGAGAAAGACCAGGAGCCAGACACTAAAATCATATAAAAAGGCAAGTGACAATGAGTGGAGAGAGGGGTACAAAGTGAAAGATCTTGGGGAGATAGAAACAAAAAACACTGGCAACTGCCTGGATAAGTTGGGTGAGAGCAGTTGAAGATAACACTGAGGTTGCTAATGTGGATGACCTGGTGGTGCCTTTCACAGAAGAAAGATAATGAGTGCTATTGTGGTCATGTGGACTTTAAGGTCTTATCAGCTGAAATTCCCAATAAGCAGCTGGTGAGGGAAGACTGGAGTCAGGAGAGGGCATGCTACTTGTGTCTGAATACCTAGGATTGGGGAACCAGAGATGACAGAAATTGGGTGTAAATCAATGGGACATGCTCTGCTAAAAAGAACTAAACCAAAGGAGGACTTTAAAAAATTACCTCCCCATTATTCTAACTAGAACTTTTGAAGTATACCTCTACTAAGTCTTACCCTCCCTCCCCTTCTGTCTCTTTATGGAGAGACTGAGCCTTGCAAAGTCCCAAGGGTGAACAGTGAATCTAACACTCTAGAATGACATGAGGCCTCTGTGCATTCTCACCACCCCATAACTTTTGCTTTTTGATGGAAAGACTGAGGCCAGTCTGTTGTAGCTCTATATTGCTGGGGGGAAAATCTCATATTGAGGTCTGGACAGCCTAGGCTCTGACACTTAGGATCTGTAAGACTAAAACCAGGTTTCACTGTCTGTAAAATGAACATGAAGAATATGCAGACTACTGCAGAGAGTCGTGGTGAGGAAAGTGCTTTGTAAACTTTAAATAACTAAATTATTATGCACTATATGTATTTTTTTTAAAGAATGAGGATATGTTTTATTTAGACATAGTAGATATTTCTTTTTTTTTAAATTAATTTGTTTATTTACTTTTCGTTTACAAGATTCAATTCCACAATTCCTTAAGTTTCAAATTCTGTCCCCCTTCCTTCCCTACCCCTCCCATGGCAGCATACAATCAAGTATAGGATCTGTAAATACTTTCCCATTAGACATTAGTCAGGTTATAAAGATGGATTGTATCAGATGGAATGAAAAATGGTAAAGAGGAAATAAAACCAAACAAGAAAAAGAAAAAGATCAGGTAGTTTGCTTCAATTTGGATTCAAACTCAGTTCTTTCTAGTTCTTTCTCTGGATGTAGACCTCTCTCTCCATCATGAGTCTTTTGGGATTGACTTATATCACTTATGCACTATTATTATTAGGGCCTTGGGCAACCCTCAAAAAGCCAGGCTTGGCTTCACCTGGCATCCTTGCAGGAAAAGAGGCCACTTAGAACTATTGTCATTTTTGCAGTGTTTGGCTCAGTTGGGAAACTCTCCGATCCTTCAACTTTACAGACCGTACAATTCTTTGTTCCAACAATGCCTAGCATATCAACAAGCACACAGTCTGTAGGCCTTTCATTAATATTTTTAGCTGATTTGATTGCTGAAGAATTTCATCTCAGTCGCCAATGGTGTCTTCAGTGAATTGCCTGGTGGTTTCTTCCTTAGACCCTTGTGGTATTTCTTCTGGCTACCTATCCCGCCTGTGAAATCATGACCCTGCCAAGACATTTGTGCTCCCACCCTCCCTGCTCCCCCAAAGAAACTTTCTACAACTCTGCTCTCAAAGTTTCAGAACAGCTACTGATCTGCATTAGGAGAGGGAGTTTCCTCATCACTCACCAGGAACTCCCTCTACAATTGAAATCATAAGTCCAGATCAAAATAATAACAATAACAATACAAAGCAGAGTCCAATAAGGGAGAGAGCAAGGGAAGGTTAGGCCCCCCCCCCTCCTTTTTTAAACAGAGCAACACAGGGACATCACCTTCCTGAAAATATCATATTACTACATGATTGACGTCAAATCACTTTCCTCATTTTCTTACCTTATAAAGGCAGGACTGTACAGTGACTAGAGAGCTAGCTTCAAAGCCAGGAAGACTTGGGTGAAAGTCTTGCCCCTGACCCTGACTCGTGACCCTGGAGAAGTTGCGTAGTCTCATGGTGCTCTGTAGTGTAGGTCACAGAAAAGGTTGCGACTCCCTCACCTGGGAGTTTTCTCTGCCAGTGAAATCACAGGTCTAGTTCCTATCCTTATTTTCCATGTCCTCATCTGTTTTCTCACATGTTGTATCACATGAGACTCTTTATCTCTAGATTCTCATGGCACTATATTGATTTCTTGCTTTTGTACTGACAGTGATGGTATATTCCTAAAATAAGCCTTTCTGGGGGTTTCTTTCATTACTTGTCATTATGTTGCAGCCTTCCCCTTTACAAAATCAATGGGTTTCTCCTGTGAAGGGAGACCTGTCTTTACTCCATGATTGTTCAGATTAATATCAAAGCCTCAGCTTAGAGCAAATATTCAACTTAACTGTGTGCTTGTGATGATATTCCGTGTCCATTTCTAGCCAATTAAAATTAAGGTTGGTAACTTTAAATAGTATTTCCTTGGAGAATATGAGGAATGTTCAGGGCTTTCCAAAAATGCCTTCTGTAAATGGTTTTTGTTCATATGCCATGACTGCCAAGTATTTTTACTGCATTAAGAATGCTGCTTCAGCTGCATTTGAGTAGAGTAATGGTGATCACTAATGGCCTGTGCTGAGTTAATCATAGTTATTCATTCCCTGGAAACAAGTTCGAATATAAGCCACCCTCATTTCCCATTTAGATGCCTGAAGTATAGTCATTCCAATATACACAATCTATAACCTCTATTTGCTGGAATTAAATTAAATATAAAATATATGCTCAAAAAACCCTGCAGTCCACAACTATGTAGAAATTGAGGATGAAAAGAATCATGTTTTCCAAATATGGCATCTCAAGGAACACAAATTTAAAGGAAAATTAGATCTTTGAATACTCTCTCCTACCTTTTCCATAAAAACTAGACATTTACCCACTGCCCTATGGCGCTGAGTATGTATGTATGCTGTCATCCATTCACTTATTCTAAAGACAGACATTTTTTATTTTCATAATGTGCCTGAACCTTCCTTTTCCACCACAAACCATATGCATTAAAGGCTTCCTCTCTTATTCCCATAGTCTCTCAGCTATAGGTGTTATGGCTTACAACGTCTTTTCAACACCCACACATTACTCAGAGGAGGAAGCATGGAAGAGATCCAGTGGGTGAATGTGTTCTTAGAACCCAGAGGTAGGAGTAGGAGAATGGGGCTCCTTATAAAAGATGTAGAGAAATCATTAAAGTGAACACAGGTAGTCCTCTAACTACCTTTTCAGTAAAAAACCCAAAAAACCCAAACCTGTGTATGTAGTTTCATACTGGCATGTATTATGCTTTTCATATAACACAAATGAACCCAAATATTTCTTTAGAAATTGAAAATCTTTTCAAACAAAAGAGACAATTTAGTGTGGAAGGCTTAGAGAGACATTTGGTGCTGAGAGGACTCTTTGGCACTATTTTTCTTCTTTAAAAAGTGTCAGTGAGACCTGGAATCCAATTTTCTATAATTGCAATAGAAAGTTTGGAGCACAGTCTTATGCTGTATTCTCCTACCCCAGAGAAACAGAATGTCAAAACTGGAAGAAATCTCTGAGGTCAAAGAACCAGAGGTTTAGATCAGGAAGTGACCTGAGAATCCATTTAGTCCAACCTCCTCATTTTACAGATGAGGAAACTAAGGCCCATGGAAGTTAAAATGACTTGCCTGTTGTGGTAAATGACAGAGCCAGTTCAAATTTTGTTTATAAATACAGGGACTTTCCTCACTGATCCTTCTAGTCCACCATATCTGTCAAACTCCCCACCCACAACATTAGTGGGACATTAGCTTGAAAATTTCCACTGAGAGGGAACCAACTACCTCCTGAGGAAGTTAGCCTGTTTTCATTTTTGCACAGCTCTAACTGATAGGAAGTTTTTCTTTATATTAGGCCTACATTTTCCACTGTGCAACTTCTACTAAGCAAAACAAGTTCAATTTCTCCTCCACAGGATAGTCCTTCAAATACCTGAAGACAACTAACATGTCCCCTCCCTAAAGTTTCTGTTCTCCAGGCTCAACTCCCCAGTACCCTCACCAGATCCTTATGTGGCAAAATCTCAAGACCTCTACTATCCTGATTGCCTCTTCTGGATATTCCCCAGTTAATCAACATGCTTCCTAAAAGAGGGAAGGTACCCAGTACTGAATGCATGTTCCAGATAAAGTCTGACAATGGCAGAATATATGGGGCTATCACCTACCATATTCTAAATATTATGCCTAAGATTGTGTTGGCAAGTCTTGACTGCCATATCATAATGCTGACACATTGAGCTAACAACACCTCTAAAAACCACACATATTTTTAAAATGATATGTTGTCTAGTCACACCCATTCCCCCTATCCTGTATACATGAAGTTGATTTTTTTAAAATCATGTATACTTTACACTGATTCCTATTAAATTTCACTGGTCTCCCTAAGAATTGCCTAGGAAAGGAAAATAAAACTTCTATTTGACTCTTGTTATATTTATATATGTATATTGAATTTAGAAAGAAAAGTTGAATTTGTGGATAAATAGAAAATACTAAGTATAGTAAAGATTAGTTAATTAATAAACATTCTATGTAAGTTAATTTTCTTCATACAACTAAAGTAGACATTCTGTAATCACCATTTAATTATTATGTATAGAAATCTCTATCAAATATATTTTAGACTGTCCTAACTTAAGCAGAGAACACACAACATACTTCTACACAGAGATTTAGAACTATCTTGGACCTCACTAGTAGACCCCCCTCTTTTGTAGATTCCTTTTCATTCCTCATTAGCCTGTGTGATTCTCAACTCTCTGAAAATCTCCCATATAAGCCACACCTAACATTTTGTAAGACTTTCTTTTGGGTCTTTTAACATGGTTCAATTCCTTCAGCAGTGTGTTAATTTACTGGTCATTCAACAATGATGGAAAAGTGAAAACAACAGTTGGTTATATGCAGTCTAATAATTCTGTCCTAGAACTTTCTTCAACTCTCCCACCATCCTTGTGGAATGGGAAAAAAATTACAGAGAATGCCATTTTATATTTGTCTGTTTCATTGATTGCCACAATCAAAAAGAAAATTTCGCAAGGAGCAAGCTTTTTGATGACAAGCCATTCCATATATATAGCTAAGGTGCTCTTCAGACAGCAAACACACTCCATTGCCAGGCTCATACAATTATTGGTAGAATCTTCAAGGGCTTGTACTTCCCACATATAGAAAGAACTCAGGATCACCCCCACTCCATGAAAAGGCATTAAGCAGGACTTTGGAGGAGTCATGAACTCATCTTCTTCCCTGCTAAAGCTGCCCATCTCCCCAATTCTCCTTTTTCTATTCCCTGCACCCATTCACCCAGGCATATAAACCTTGAAGTCATCTGTGAAACTTTCCTATCCTCAACCCACACAACAAATCAAGCATCAAATCTGTTGCTTCTACTTCCACAATATCTTGAACCTCTGGCCAATTGTCTCTGTTTCTACTGCAACCATTCTAGCTCAAGTCTTTATCTCTTCTTGCTTGGATAACTGTAATGGACTCCTAATGATGCTTACTGGCCTCTCCAACCCATCTTCCTCAATGTTGCCAGAAGAGTCATTATAATGCTATGCAATGATCAGATAGAATAATGACTGACATTTATATAGCATTTCAACATTTGCAAATTGCTTAGTCATGTCACTCCTCTGTACAAAAATCATCAGTGTCCCTTCTGCATCTCCATGCCATCCCACCTGTCTGAGAGGCTCACCTCACCCACCATCTCCTGCTCAGAGATCCCTCCTTTGCTTCTGGTTCCAACTCAGATGCCACCTCTTCCATGAAACCTCTCACTACATACTGCTCCACATTCACCTTAGGTTAAAACAATCTCTTGATTCTGATTTCTTAAAGCACATTTGCTAGGCTCTCCTTCACCCATATCAAATTCTCCCTTATGTTGTACTTTTTTGTATGTAAGAGATACTTACCAAAAATTGGCTGAATTGGATTGAATTAAATTGTAGGTAATTACAGCTTTGGGTTCAAGCCAAGAGAGCCAAATTATGAATGTCTTTAGGAATAAACTGCTCCCCTGCTGATACACACACACACACACACACACACACACCAATTTATTAATCTAGTTGCACGACTGGAGCATTCATATAGTCCACAAAGGACAAATATGAGAGAAAATATGGCTCAAAACTGAGGTGATGAATTTGTCACATTATAGGCCCATGATCTTTAGCTTATCTTAATTCACAGAGTGAAATGAAAAATTTCCCATTATATGGTTAATTCAGGATCATATACACAGCCAGACCAGTTAACCTGTGCTAAAACCTATTCTGGGGAAGTGGATTCTATGGTATTTTGCTTTATCAAATAATTAATATAATTATTTAACTTCCTTTTCCCTTTGAGATAAACTTCATGAATATACATTCACAATTCTCATAATTCAATGCCCCAGGAATCACTGAATTTGTTAATGCAGGTACACACTCCACTGATACAGACTGAAATCAATCTTGAGTTACTAACGTTGGCAAAACAATTTTTATCATCTTAGGGCCAACCTTTTGAGAAGCCCTTGGGTATAATCCTTTTAAGGTAAATAAATACTTCCTTATCAAGGGACAATTAGTCAACTACTTTTCAGGATCATCAGACTGACTCCCCTCACTCTTCAATCTAAAAACTGCACTGAAACTGAACAAGCCACTTAAAAATGGGTGCTTGCTGTCTGTATGGCTTTGGCAGGTCAGATTTCATTACAGGCAGAAACATCACAAAGAAAATTTCTATTGAACAAAATAGCTTTCAACCACATGCCTAAAGCCTGAAAAAAAAGAGGCTGCAAGAATATTGAGACTTTGAGGCAAGATAAAATAGGATTCAGCATGAGGTCCTGCACTCCTTCAGGCTACTGAAAATGTTATTACAGGCATCACTGTGATGTCTCTGGTAAGTGGTGAAAGGTTATTTTATGAAAAGTTGGAGGGACTCTGGAATCAATGAGTACACACAGAAGCCTGCATTAGGAAGAAGGCAATTTGCATGAATACAACATGCAAAAGCTATACAAAAGAATTAAGTGACAGTTACTTTGGTTCAACTGTTTTTCTAATTTTTTTTTTTTTGCTTCTTGGAGGGCAATTGGGGTTAAGTGACTTGCCCAAGGTCACATGGCTAGTAAGTATTAAGTGTCTGAAGCTGGACATGAACTCTGGTCTTCCTGATTCCAGGGCCGGTGCTCTATTCACTGCGCCACCTAGCTGCCCCAGGTTCAAATGCTTTTCACTAACCTTCAGTGATGTGACAAGAACCTGGAAATCCTGGGTCAGATGCTTTTATACAAACATTTCCCTAACACTGACTGAGTTCCTAGGGAAATCAAGTTAACAGGAAGATGCAAAGGCAGGAAGGATGCTTCAGCTCCACACTTTGGGTTATTAGATAAGCCTTGAATAGAAGATATATTATCCAATAGCTATTCTATTTATGTTTCGTGGGCCAACTGGTAGTCATTTTTCCAATACAATATATCTTGAGAAAAAGGATAGGTACTTTTTTGTAAGACTTGCTATAAAGTAAATTTTTGTTTTCCTGCTCTGGACAGTGTGGTGTAATAATAATAGCTCATGGGTATATAGTACTTTAAGGTTTGTGAAGCACTTTACATAAAAACATGTCATCTGACCCTCCCACTACTAAAGTGCTATTGTTAAAAAGCTGAAGTGTGATTTCATTAGGGAAGGGAACTCCCCTTAAGGAACAACTTCCTCTATAAATACAGATAGGATCTTCTTGGCAACTGACAGTCTTACAGAGTGGCCTGGAACACTGAGAACTTGTTACTGTTCAAGGTCACATGGCTAGTATGTGTCACAGGCAGAATTCTGAAACCACATCTTCTTGATTCCAAAGCTAGCTCTCTATTCATTACACTAGGGGTTCCCTGAACTCCTTGGCTTTCAGTAAACCTTCTTGTACCCTCTATTCAATATGAAAGGAAACAAAATTCTAGAATTTACTAAGTGTATGTACAAACGAAATAGCATAGAGAGGTTAATTTCGACAGAATAATATAGCTATTTATCAAATATTCCCCAGACCTCTTAAAAAGCTTCTTAAAGCCCAAGGGTATGTGTATGTGTGTGTGTGTGTGTGTATGTCAAATATATACACCCTAGATCTAGAACCTCTATATTCTATTACTATCATCCTTATTTTACAGACAAGGAAACTGAGGCACTCTGAGTTTCAGTGACTTGTTCAGGGTCATACAACTAGTGTGTTAGACAAGTTTTGAACTTGGATCTTCTCGACTACAAAATCTGAGCTTTATCCAATTATTATGCTGTGGTATAATGGAAAGAACTTGTGGTCAGAAGTCAGAAGACCAGTGTTTGACCTTAGATCGGCTGTTTATTAACCTTATGACAATGGTTCTATGAGTCTGTTTCCTCATCTGGGGGCAGCTAGGTGAAGCATTGGCTAGAGTGCGAGACTCATCTTCCTGAGTTCAAATCTGGCCTCTGACACTTACTAGCTGTATGATGCTGGGTAAGTCACTTAATCCTTATTGCTTCATAGTACATCTGTCAAATGAGCTGGAAAAGGAAATGGTAAACTACTCCATTCTTTGCTAAGAAAACCCCAAATGGGATCATGAAGAGTTAGACATGACTGAAAAACAACTGAACAACAACAATAAAAAAGAGGATAATAATATCTGCCCTATACTCCATAGGCTTGTGTGAATCAAATGTGATAAGGTATAAGTGTTTTACAAATATAAGCTGCTATTATTATCATTCATCCTTTGCTGCTAGAGAAACTGGATGGCCCTAACAGAAGACAATAACTTTTCCAAGATAGGTTTATCCATCATTTATTCAATATACAAGGTTAAGTGGAGATGCAGAGCATAGGATTCAGCAATTTGTGTAGAGAGTGGATGGATATATCCAAACACTTAGGCTGAATGCTGCTGAAGCCAGGGAAAATTTCCTAAAAGACTCATTGGAAAAAAAAGGAAAATTTTCTGTATTTCTCCTCTATAGAGCAGTCTCTAAGAACAACAGAAACCTCAAAACAGATATGTCTGTTTTCTTGTACAGACCTCTTAGTTTCTAGGAGGTACTGTTACAAGACATAATCAGGAAAAGTAGTAGATAGAAATTTTGGAGAGAGATTTCAGATTTATATAAGTCAAATTAAGTCAGCAAGTATTTGTTAAGCACCTACTTGGTGATGGGCTCTAGAAATAAAAGAAAAAAAAAAACCAGTCCCTGTCCTCAAGGAGCTCAAAGAACACGAAAAAAAAAAAAAGATATGTACAGGATAAAATGGAGATAATCTCAGAATAAAGGCATTAACGTTAGGAAAGACTGGGAAATACTTCTTGCAAAAGGTGGGATTTTAGCTGGGACATGAAATTGCCAGAGAAGTTGAGAGGTGGAGTTGAGGAGGGAGGGAATTCCAGGCAAAGAAGGACAACCAGTAAAAAAAAAATCTGAGACAGGAAATGGGAGTATCTTGTTTGAGGAACAGCAAGGAGGTTAGTGTTATTGAATCTCAGAGTACTTGCGGGGAGTTGGGGAATAAGGTATAAGGAGACTGGAAAGATAGGAAGGAACCAGGTTATTAAAAACTTTTGAAGGCCAAACAGGATTTTGTATTTGATCCTAGAGATAAAACGGAGCCACTAGAGTTTATTAAATATTAGGTGGGTAACATGATAGAATCTATGCCACAGAAAGATCAATTTGACAGCTGAGTGGAGAATGGATTGAATGGGGAGACAGGTGAAGCTGGGAGATCAAACAGAAGGCTATTGAAATAGCCCAGGTATGAAGTGGTGAAGACTTGTACTGTATAAAGAAAAAACTATCCAGTGATTAGTGTTGTATAAAAGTGGAATGGGTTGGTAGTGAGTTCTCCACAAGTGGAAGCTTTCAAAAAAGGTTGGAAATATCACAGAAAGCATTCCTTATTCAGGTAGAGCCTGGAATAGGGCTCTGAGATGCTATGGTTCTCTGATTAGGGTCAGAAAAGTAAGGTGGGTGAAAGCCTCAGAGGAAGTTTTAATTTCTACTTCTAGCTAGAGCAACAACGTCCCTAAATGATTTGAGAAAAATAGGACATGAAGGAAACAGGAAAATTAGGAAAGGGATGCATGGAGTGAAAAAAAAAATCAAAGATCTGCAAATGGGCTGAATGTACTCAGTAAACTGGAAGAAAAAGCTTATTAGAGCATGTTCCATGTTGATTACTGGTTGTACGACTAAATCTAACTCTACATGTACTGTGATCCTAAAAGATACTGTAGCTAAAATGTTCTACAAACTTAAAAGTGCTATATGAATGTCAGTCTACAATATTTTTAGCTTTTCCTAACTGATGTCATAGCAATGATAAAAAGCATATAAATTACATAGTTAACTTTTCTGATAGATGTCTACGTTCATAGTTTCTCCAATGTTATTTTAGTCAAAACTTTCCTGGGCAGAGTCTGAAAGCTCTACTTTGAGGTATGTAAACTATAGTACTGGATAGAAATGAGTATGAATATTTTTTTTCTGCACCTCTTGTATAATCCCGGAATTAGGCACTGTGGAAATGAATTGCTAGGCTGGTTTTGGGGGGCAGGAGGGGTTGCTCATTCAGCTCATGTTTGTTTTGTTTTTGGTCCAGACTCCTGACTTCATTGCTATAGGGAACTCTTGATGAAGAAACTCTTTCTACCAAAGTAGATCTGTAACTATTCTACAAATGATAAGTGTTGCCTGAGACACTGAGAGAAAAAGGGCCTTGCCCAAGGGTCTCACAGACAGTAAGTGTCAGAGGCAGACCTTGAACCCAGATCTTCTAGACTGAGAAGCTGACTATTATTTCATGATGCCTCTAGTTAATTCTTTTTTTTCCTTAAAGATATGAAGGTTCCAAAAGTTTTCCATTTAAAAGGAATATTATTTACTTTTTATATCTTTAAGTTGTCTATGAGAAATGGAATACAGATTGTGGAAGCCATTTCCCAACTGCCACACTCATATGAAGTTGCTCTTCATAGCTGAACGGCAATGAAAAGGCAGAACATTCATTGCTGCTGAAGTAATGTTGTACTCCTGGCAGTGTTGATTTTGAAATAATAATAACTCACGTAACACTTCAGTTTCCCACTGTTTTCATGTCCATGATCTCATCTGATCCTAACAATAACCGTGTGAAGTAAGCAAAGCAGTTATTATTAGCGACCTCATTTCATATAAATAAGGGAAATGAGACCCAGGGAGATTCAGCAGTGGTAGTGGAAGGTGCTGAATCAGGAGACAGAAGAAACCCACCAGATTGGAAGCCCTGCTTCTGGTATTTATCAGCTACACCTGAGAGCAAGTCACAAGCTCTCCGGGCCTCATCTTCCAAATCTTTTGCAGATTAAAGGATTGAACTGAGGTTCCTTCTATCTCCAAATCTATGAACTTGTGCTCTCCCAAGTCACAATCTTTCTGAGCCTTAATTTCCTAATCTGTAAACAGGAGATAATCCCTACCTCATAGGGTTGTGATGGGGATCAAATGAGGTTACTTATGTATAGCACTTTGGAATCCAGTGGGTGTATATTTATTCTTATATTATTATTGGATTAGTGGAGGAGATAGGACTAGATAACACCCAGGCCTTCTCATTTCACCTCACTTTGGGAGAATAACAGGGACGGGAAAAGGAAGAAGAATTTGTGTGGTGCCTTCTATGTACCAGGCACTGTGCTGTGTGTTTTTTTACAAATATTATCTCATTTGATCCTCACAAAAAAGTAGGTGCTATTATTATCTCCATTTTACAACTGAGGAAACTGAGGTAAAAACAGAGGTTAAATGACTTGCCCAGGGTCACACAGCTACTAAGTTTCTGAGCTCACATTTGAATTCACATCTTCCTGACTCCTGGTCCATCACTCTATCCACTGTGTCATCAGCAGCCAGGCTGTGACAATACATTCTTCATCTGAAGGCACAGTACCACAGGAGGTAGAGTGGTGGTTATCTATGTTCAATTTAGCAAACATTTACTAAGTGCCTGTTATGTACAAGGAACCACACTTGATCCTAGAAATGTTAAAATGGAAAACAACAAAGTTATCAAGGAACTTAGAAATTAATGGGAAAATCTAATATGAACGAGGGAGGAATGTCCCTAGAAACACATACCTAAAAAAGTATGACACAAGGTAGAATGTGATAAGCCAAAAAAACACTGATTAGAAGAAACAGATGTGTTTCAGGTGGCAAGGGTGAGAAGAGGTTAATCAAACAGGGATTTATCTGGCCTGGGCCTTGAAGGAAGAGCATTTCAACAAGTCAAGTCAGCAGCAAGCATTTAATTCCAATAGGATTTCTCAGACATTAGAGATATGCTGGCAAAAGCACAGGAGGGGAAGAGAGAAAAAAGGGATCAAGGGAAAACTATTAGTATAGTTTGGCTGAGATGTAGAATATGTTTTTACCAATGATCTGGGCTTTTTTTTTTTTAAGCATGCTTATAAAATCTACAGATGACACAAAGCTTCAAAGGTTAGTTAATGTGTCAGAGGGCAGAAAGAGAGCTCAAAGTTCTATAACAGGGGTGGGGAATCTGTGGTCTAGAGGCCACAGACATCCATCTAGGTCCTCAGGGTATGGCCTTTTGATTGTGCCCAAGTTTTACAGAACAAATCCTTTTATTAAGGAAATTTATTCTGTGAGGTTTCGATTCAGTCAAAGGCCTGTAGTTGCACAGGTTCCCCACTCCTGGGCTAGAACATAGTGCTTAATATTAAAAAAAAAATTAATAGGAGTGAATGTAAAATCTGTTTAGTGTTCAACGGTAGTTTTTCAAGTAGGAGGTGTGAGAGGCACAGCTAGACAGCAATTTGTCTAATAAATATCTGGAGATTTTAGTGGAATGCAAGCTCAGTATGAATCAACAAAGTAAAACTGGAGCCAAAAAAATGAATACAAAATACAGTCTGCATTCAGAAAGGCACAAAACCCAGAAAGAGGGTGGGAGGTGGGGAATTGCTGTCTTCTATACTCAGTAAGGCCACCTTTAGAACTTGGGTCCCATTTTAACAGGTAAGTTTAAAATACATCTGAAAAATAGGAACTGTCATTCATTTCATTTTATTTTTTATCCTAGTGCCAAGCAGAGAGCCTTACAGATAATAGGTACTTAATAAATGCTTACTGGATTGGATGAGATTGTAAGCAAAGAGACAGAGGTTTGCAAACTGCTGGATGTGTACAATGGACAGTAAGCAGTTCAGTCTGGGTAAGACTAAGACCATGATGTATCAGAATGGAAGTAGTGTGACATAAGGCTGAAAAAATGGGAAAATTCCAGTTTTTGGAGGGCCTTAAATTCCAGGCTGAGTTTGGTCTCTATTTGATAAAAGGAAGGAAGGAAACAAGTATTTGCATATTAAATGCCTACACCAAGGTGTGAAGTGCTTTACAAACAGGATCTTATTTGATCCTCCCCACAAATCTTCACAACAATCCTGTGAGGTAGGTGCTATTATCATCCCCATTTTACAGTTGAGAAAACTGAGGCAAAAAAAACAACAACAAAAAACTGAGGTTAAGGGATTTGTCCAGGGACAAAAAGCTAGTTAAGTGTTGGAGGTAGGATTTGAACTTAAGGTCATCCTGCTTTGAGACTGAGAGCTCTGCCCATAGTGCTAGTGGGTGATAAGAAGACAAGGAAGGCTTAAAAAAAGAGGAATGATAATACTAGATTGATTGAAAGGGAAAATTAATCTGATAATGGTATAAAAGATGGTTTTGGGGCAGGAAGGTGGCACAGTGAGTAAAGCACTGGCCTAGAGTCAGGAGGACCCGTTCAGGCCTCAGACACTTAACACCCACACACACACACACACAAAATAGCCATGTAACCTTGGGCAAATTACTTAACCCCAATTGCCCTCCAAAAGGCAAAAAAAAAAAAAAATAAAGATGGTTTTGAAGAGAGACAGACTGTAGGTCTTAGGTCACTACTACAGGTGATACTTTTAGTGAGTGTGTTCAGAAAAGATCTTTGAGGACTAACAACCTTAAAAATTGGGTAGAAAAAGAGTCGGCAAAAAAAAAAAAAAACAAATAAAGTAGTAGGAAAAAAAGGTAATTATGGCACCACAGAAGTTGAGGAAGGAAAAAGGAAAGGAGAATATGGTAGTTAAGAGTATGAAATTATTCGTGAAGGTCAAAGAGGAAGATGAGGGCTGAGAAAATACCTCTGAGTGTGGAAATAAGATTTTCTTTGAGCAAAGTTTCTATTAAAATAGTGACACAAATAGAAACTGAATTTCAAAAGGTCAAAGAGCCAGAAGAAGGCTCCTATTTTTTTCACTATTCAACAATGAAAGGAAGAAGAAATAGAATTGTAGTGTAATGAGGTAGAAAAGTCAAGTATTTTTAAGGATGAGGGAGATCTGAATATGTTTGCAAGCTAACAGGAAAAAGTCAGAGGAAAGGAAAAAGTTTAATATATGTAACAGACATATGGAGTTGAAGGGAAGAGGATGATAGGGGGGTCAAACTAAATGAATGTTTTTAAAAGTCTGGGGAAATTTGCTGTTTATTTTGATGCTAACTGGATTTTCACACTAGCAAAAAAAACTTTCCCATCTAAAATATTTTAAAAAATTATTTATGTATCATAAATACCTACAGCCTATAATTTTTATATGAAATTACACTTAATTTCCTCTACAATTTCCCTCTCTTGCATCAGAGCAGTGTATCTCATACCTGCAGATTTCTCAGATCAGCAATAAGTTCTCCGAATACTTTTCAAACCAACAAAATGTATTATGGCCAAATTTGTTTAGGAAATGCTGGACTAAATGTGTCTCTTCTAGCAAACAAAATTCTATGACTATTAAGTTTCACAACAGGGAGGAGAACTACAAGAAGGAACATGGCAGAAGGCCACTTGAGGCACAAGGCCAAAGAAGCAGACGTGGGGTGGGGTAGGACTCAGGGGTGGGTGGTAGGAGGCAAGGAAAAAAACAGGATGGCAGCAAGGGAAAGGGCAGTAAGGGCAAACACTGGTTTTACTCACTGTTCTGCTTTGGGCTAGCCATTTATTATGACTATAAGGGAAAAACAGTTAAAAACTGATTCATTTACTTGAATGACAGTATGCATCTGATTTGGTAGAATGTAACCAGACACCTCTTTAATCCGACTGACTAGCTGTATTCATACACTAGACTGAAAGCTGACTGAATCATTAAAAAGAAATTTCTTAAGCATTTAGTTTCTCCATATTCAATAGACTTGGAAATTGTCCATGGAGAAAATAAATTATTATTATCAATAAAATTGATACAGGAAATCAATTTTTGCACAGAAATGCTTCCACTAATAAAAAAAACTTGTTATATGATTAAGTGTTTAGTATGGGTGATAAGAAAAATGAGTAAAACCTTTAATGGAAAATAACACAAAGACATATTATAATGAAACAATATTGAAAATTGTTTGCAAATTATAATCTAGTTCACTTCCCTAAAAGCTACAAAACAGAATTATTGTTGCAGTTATTCTACAAACAGTTGGTGTTTAATAAATGTTTATCATATGTACTCTTGACTGAAGATGTAAAATAACTGAAAGAAATGTTGACTTGGGTGTTTCAGCTCTCTCATCTCTCTTTTTATTAGATTTTTAAAAATGCACCAAACATAAAAATATAAAGATTACTTTAGAAAAAGAAAATAAAATAGCCTAGAAATATAAATTAGGTTATAAGGTATTATGAGGGGAAAAAAGGCTTTCTTAATTATATAGAATGAACCTGTCAAGATAAATGGATCTAATTCAATATCCTGAGGATTCACACACAGAATAACCTCTAAATAGCAGAGGAAAATTTTAGAAAGTGGTCTGTCTCCTGCTCCCTGATTGCTGACTTAAATTCTAGATAACATTTACTTGAATATAGGCTGTCAAACTTTGACTATGGAGCACAATGCTAAATATTAGGATCATAGGGGCCATAGAGATCAATTGGTTCTACTCCCACATTTGTAGATGAGTTTAAATGAGGCTCAGAGATATTAAGCCTAAGGTCGGACCCACAGTACAAGGCACTGAAGGACTGAAAGGTAGGTTCTTAGACTCCAAATCCAAAACTCTTTCCTTTACACTGTGCTACCTCTCCAAATATTTGGAAATTTGATAGCCAACAGAATGGATAAATGAACTGAAAACAGTAATTATTAAGTGTTTACTATTACAGGGCATGCACTGTGCTAAGTGTTGGGGATATGAATTCAACTAAGGAAGACAAGCAGTTGTCCTCAAGCTAACATTCTCATAGGGGAAGACAACATATATAGTGGGGTGGAGGCCAGGCAGGAGGGTTTTGGACTGGGAAATCAGAAGGATGGTAAATGGAGTTATAGGGCAATAGATTGGCATATCCTTTCCAAGAATGATAGTGTGGATGTGATTACTGTTCTCAGAGCTAGAGTTGGAAAGTGGGGGTGAGGGAAGGTGGCACTTTATAAAGATGACTGGGAAGTAGTATGGTAGCTCAAGGTCCAGATAAGGCCAGATGAATGCTCACCAATCAGAAGTCCCAGAATTCCAGTGTGGGAGCCTGAGTTCCTGAAGATATTAGGGAAGTTAAAATATCTTCACATAATTGACTAAATTGTTTACTTTTAGCTCAGATAATCTGGTGTCAGGCAGATGTAACCAATGTGTTCCTTCAAAAAGAATCCCAATTTCTTCAACACTTTAAGGCTTTGTGATTTCAACAGTGTGGGCACTTCTTCCACTGATGTTTCTATAGTTCTTTCATTCCTTAATGGATTGTCTGTATGAAGGGCTATGGCTGAAAAACTTAGTTATCTTCTAGCAAATGTTCAGGTAATGACTATTCGATGCAAGGTAGGCTGGTCCTTATACAACAGACATACAATCCATCGCTGTGCTTGAACTCAAAGCCTTTTCATTTTATAGGACTTGCTAAAGCTTGCATCTAAAGGGGATAGTTTATAAAGGCCTAGGATCACTTTCACATCAGGATAAGGTAGGAATCAGAGGAAGACTTTAACAGAACATTTCAATTAGTATTTTCTTTTCATTACATTGTCTGAGTAAGACCTTATATTATAGAATTTGACCATGTCACTGCTTAATAAACTCTTGGGGTTCCTTTTAGGAACAAATACAAACTCCTCTGGAATTTATCCAAAGCATTCACAGCCTGGCTCCAATGCACCTTATCAGGCTTATTAATATTACCTTCCTTTGTTAGTACTAACTGCCTTCTTGCTATTACGCACACATGACATTCAATCTCCCATCTTTGTCTTTTTGCACATGCAATACAATACATACATACACAATGCAATACGCCTGAACATCATTACTTCCTCACCTCTGGTTTTTCTTTAAATTTTTTTTTGCCCTTTCTTTTTTTTGTAGGGCAATTGGGGTCAAGTGACTTGCCCTAGGTCACACGGCTAGTTTTTGTGTTAAGTGTATGAGGCCAGATTTGAACTCAGGTTCTGTGCTCTATTCACTGTGCCACCTAGCTGTCCCCTCACCTCTGTTTCTTAGAAGCACTCTTTCCTTCAATGCACAGCTCTGATGCCACCTTTCCTGACATCTACTGCTGCTAGTGCCCACTCCATGAAATTGCCTTGGATTTATTTTGCATAGGCCTTTTTTTTACATGTTTCCCCCATATGATGTAGGCTCCTTATTCCCAGTGCCTAGAACAAAGGAAATGATCTTGGCACTAAAAGGAAGGCAGAATACTCAATTATTATTTTCCTTATCTCTCCCTCTCACTCCCTTTAAAACCAATAATAATGCTCTTCAGGCTGGGAAGCAAAGAACAAAGATGGTTCATAGGATCTGAATTTAAAGATAAGTGAGAAGTTGATAAGAAAACTCCCATCTTCCTCGAATGAATACAAGTCACCATGCCTGAATATATCCTGAAACTGAACTGAAAGAACTGGTAGCTGTGGTTGCTGAGACACAAAGTGGTCACTGAGAAACTGTGGAGAGATCCCTGGGTCAGGTGACCAGCAAAATAGATCCTCTAGTCCTCATGACCTTTTAAACATCTTCAAAACAGAAATCATGCCCCCAAGATAAAGAAACTTTGGCTGTCTCCATGGTCTAGGACACAAGGAAATAAAAAGAAAGTGAAAACTCTAGGAACTAATACCCAACTCATGCTCCCCCTCCCTTACCACCCACAACTACACCAGCATCAAGTATTTACTAGCTGACCTGACCTATGGGTTTGTACCAAAACCCAATATCACACTTCCAGTTCCTCCTTCTTCTTTCCATTTCCATGGAGATCCAAGTTTCAAACTGCAGAAATGTGCTAAGCTCTTGAGAGCCTGAGACACAGCAGCAGTCTGTGCTTTGAGAGGAGGAACATAGCAAAAGGTGTGCAACACATATGTCAGAGCCCTAAATAGAGCTCAAGCCCACAGCACTTCTCCTCAACACCTTCCTTCCCCAATCCCAGAGATCCAAACTTCCAAGGACAGAAATCAGAATCCAAGCTGCAATAGTACCAGCACAGAGTCACCAGGCCAGAGAATTGAGAAACAGAGGGAGCAGGACAAGTACAGGGCATTGTGTTGAAATCCACAAAGCCTGAGGGAAAGAGAACAACATCCAGCTGGAACCAATTTTGTCCTCCCAAGTCACTCCAGGCAGAGACCTAGGCTGGGGAACTTCGAATTGCCCAGAATGCCAGAGGGTTAAGATGAATTAAGATTCAGCCTCCAAGGAAACCACCATCAGAGGGGAGGGAGTTAGGAAATGAGCAACTGAAGAAAATAAGGGATTGGGGGAAGGAGACTGAAAAATGAACTTGGGCACAAGCAGATAAACCAACAAGGAAAACATTAATAGCAAAAAGAAATATGGCCTTCAGATCCAGTAAACAAATTCAGGCATATATAAACACTACAACACAAAGGAAAACAATTCAAAAGTTGATGCGGTAGCAAACCCTGTGGATTTTGAGGCAAACATGGAATCACAACATGCTGTTCCTGATTGGTTTAAAAGAGAAATGAAAATTGTGAGAGCAGACTATTTATGTCCTACATAGCAGAAATAATTGACAGAAGAGAAACACTTGAATCTGCAATGGTTAAGTCTCACCAAAGAAACAAGAGAGGATAACTGATTGGGAATGCAAATACATAGAACTGAAGAACAATCTGGAAGAAGAAAGGCAAAAAACAATAACATCAAAAGAAAACATGCTTTCTTTTCAAGTTAAACATATTGATATTGAAGACAAGATGTTTCTCGAAGACAAAAGACAACCTAAAGATTATAGATTTCCCAGAAGAATATGACAAGTCAAAAAACCTGCACACCGTAATACAAGAAATAAGACAAGAGACCTCTGAATATAGACAATGAAATACTAATTTAAAGAAACAATAGCTTGCCTATAGAAAAAAAAAAACAACAAACCAAGGTTACAAGCTCCAAGACAGAGTCATTAAATATAATAGTTTCATTGAGAAAAAAAACAAATTCTGCAAGTGACTAAGAGAAAGACCTTTAAATACAAAAGAAAGGAAAATTTAATAATACAAGACCATTTTACACCCACCAGAAAATATAGAGGGAATGGAATAATATGTTACTAAGAGCAATGGGACTCAGGATGCATTCCAGCGTGACATACCTTCAAAATCTGAGCTCTATCATAAATGAAAAAATGCGGACATCCAATAATAAAGATGTTTTCAAAACATTCTCAGAAAGAAAACCAGAACTGAAGAGATTATTTACTTTTCAAACACTCCAGACAACAGAAATGCAAGAGGAATGAATGAATGCAGCAGACAAAGATAGCAACATCAACAGAATAACATCACAGAGACCAGCAAGAGACTTCTTTCTAAATGTACAAAAGGAGATAGCAGTGAAGGCAGAGGTCAGGGGAGGTAATAGAGAGATATGCTTGGGTCATTATGGACAGAACCTAGAAGTACCCATCTTATATAAGGGAATTGATGTTCTTTTGTTGGATTAAATTACAAAATGGCAGAGAGCATAGAATGGGGGATAATAGAAGGGAATATGTGAAGTGCTTTGGTTAAACTCAGGGCTAGCAAAGAGGGGAAAGTGGCTCTTGTAGTCTCTTAGGAAAAGCTTGCAAGGGAATTGGTAAAGAAGCAGAGGGAGGGATTAAAATGTAGGAAGGAATGGGAAAGGCCTTGTTTTGGTGATCAGAGCGGGTTCCACTGATGAATTCTCCTATAGGTGAAGACAAAAGTTCCATGAAAGGAGATGAGGACCTTGTGCTGGATGCTGTCTGTGGGGTTTTGCTGCTTGAAAAGGCTTTTTTTCCTGTCTTAGGAGAGAAAGAGTTGGAGCTCCTGGAGACAACTGGTGCCTGATAAGTGGGAGAAGATGGATTCAAGGAAATCATTTTGAGGTAAATGGGGAAGAAAGATGACCAGGATGGACTATGTAATTAGGGACGTGAAGGAGAGGGGGAGGGTTCCTTTCATGGGGCAGCATCTTCTACTGCAGGAATCGGCATTTTGCTGGTAATGAGTCACAACAGAAAAAGGGAGTCCTGAAGGTAAGCTCTCCATGGCAGTGGCAGAAACTGCTTAGAGAGGATAGACCAGAATGGATATCTCTGATGCTTCGATTACATGAGGATTCTAGAGTAGAGATTGATTATATAAATATTGGGCCATGAACCAAAGAATGAGGCTCTAGAAAACACAGAGGGTGGATATAATGAAAAGAGGAGAGGAATCCTCTGGAAAGGAGTACAAAAAATCAAATTAAAAAAAAACCTAATGAACAGGATTAATTAAAGAGGATAAGAGTAAGGAAGAATCTACTTGACCAACTAACTGGGAGAAAAAAATATAGTGGAACAATTAAATAATAAGATAAAAGCAGAAAAGAAAAAGAAACTAATAAGCAAAACTCCAAAGAGTAACAAATGGGAGAGGGAGTCTTGAGTGAGTGGAAGAGTGCCAGAGGGAACAAGACTACTTTAAAATAGATTAAACTAAAGAAACTGAAGAGACATAGTACTGTTTACAGTAGAAAGAAAAAATAAATCATAACTTAGAAAAAAATAAGAGGCAAATGGAGGAAAATATAAACTTAATTCTCATAACTTTAAGTGTAAATGGATTAAACAATCCAATAAAATGAAAAAGAGTGACTGACTGGATAAAACAAAACCCTACCATCTGTGGCATACATGACACATATTTTAAAAATAAAGACATTCACAAAATAAAACTGAGGAGACTGAAGAAAATTTACTATTCACCAAATGAATTAAAAAAGCAGGAGTTGCAATCATGCAACTGACAAGACAAAAACATTTGAAAAGTGAAAAGAAATAATACACTATGCTAAAAAGAACTGTAGACAAAAACCAATATTAAGAACAAACATGCTCCAAATGTCTTAGCACCCAAATTCATAAAGGAAACATTAACTCAGCTACAAAAATATACACAGACAATAACACAACAATGGCAGGATACTTTAATACCACTGTTCTCAGTTTTGAATAAGTCTAATAAAAATAAAAACAAAAGGGAAAATATGAAACCGAACATATTACAGAAAAAACTGCAGCCAAAAAGACTTATAGCATTGTCTATATAGAACTGCAAAAAGAATAGAATAGATATATTTCTCAAGACCACATGGTACTTTTACAAAAACTGACCAATTATTAGGGCACAGAGATATTGCAAACAAATGTAAAAAGGCAGATATAGTAAATACATCTTTTAAAGTCCATAATGTAATAAAAATACTCATTGGTTCAGGGGCCACAAACAAATGTCACAGAGTCAAATGGAGACTTAACAATGAAATCCTAAATAATGATGGGTCAAAGAACAAATCATAGAAACAATGAATAATTATGTGAAAAAATGATAATGATGAAACAACATACCAGAATTTCTGGGATGCAGCTAAAGCAGTCCTCAGGGGAAAAATCATATCCCTACAAACATATATTAACAAAATAGAAAAAGAGAAGATTAATGAACTGAACATACATTTTAAAAATTAGAAAGCCAACAAATGAACAAACCTAAAATAAGTACAAAAGAGGATATATTAAAAATTAGAGGAGAAATAGATAAACTGGAAAATGAAAAAAAAATAGTGGAGAGCTGGTCATGATGGAATATATTTGTCATCTCTGTTACCAGAGAGGCTGAGACTAGAAAAATTGCTTGAGTTTGGAAGTTCTGAGCTGCAGTTGAACTAAAGCTTATTGGCTGTCTGCACTAAATTCTGATGCAACATGGTAAACCCACAGGAATTAGAATCAGGGTGCTTAAGGAAAAGTTAACCAGTCCATCCCAGAAAAGAAGCAGGTCACAGTTTCCATGCCAATCAGAAGAAGCACTGTCTACTGTGAATAGCCACTGAATTTCTAGCATAGGTGAGACGAGGGTGGGAGAGAGGAAGAAGAAAGAGGGAAGGAGGGAAAGAAGGAAGGAAGGAAGAAGTGGGAGGGAAAAAGGAAGAAAGGAAGGAATGAATGAACAAAGGGAGGAAAAAAGGAAGGAAGGGAGGAAAGAAGGAGAGAAAAACTCTTAAATTACATAACTTCATCCAGAATAGGCCATGCTGGGCTATTATCATTTCTTTTCTTGGCAGGGAGTTAGGGAGATAGGTGGGATGATACCACACAAATACTACACTTGAATTTTAGCACACCATTTGACAAAATTTCTTAGGCTATTATGAACCCTGGAAAGATGCTACATGGAGGACTTACTAGGATGAAGGCATAGATTTATGTTTACGAAATATGCATTTAGCACAAAGCTGAACAGGACAGCTAATACATAAGCTGATGTAATCAGGATGCTAATAGATCTCAGCCAGCTGGCATGATGGCTCAAATCTAATAAAATAAATTTTAAGAGGAATAAATGTAAAATTCTAGATATCAATTTTAAAAAATTAGCTGAAATAGAATAGTGAAGGGTAGTTATATAGCAGTTCATAGGGAAAAAATATTAGGGAGTAAAGGGGTGTCAAGTTCAATAGAGGTTTGTGTTCAGGTGCCATATTTTAAAAGTACACTGAGAAACTAGACCATCCAGATCAAGGCAACCAGGATGGTACTGAGATTCAAAATCAAGTTATATGAAGATTAATGGAAAGAACTGGGAATGTTGAGCTCAGTAAAGGGAAGACACAGGGAGGAAATGATTGCTGTGTTTAAGTATCTGAAAGATTAACACACAATGGAAAGATTAGCCTTGGTTTCCTTGGTCACATTCAGGCAGAACTAGGAATGACAGGTGGAGGTTGAAGCTAGGAAGATTGCTCAGACATAGGTTGCATTTGTTGCTGCTGTTCAGCTATTTCAATTGTGTCCAACTCTTCATAACCCTGTTTTGGAGTTTTTAAACTTTTGCTTGTTGGATTGTATTTGTTGGATTTTTTTTTAAGTCATTTAACTTCTCTGGACCTCAGTTTCCACATATGTAATAGGAGAAGGTTGAAATGACCTCTCTGATCTCAACCAATTTTAAATCCATGATGCTAAGTGATTTTATATGATCTGAAAGCAGAAGCATGGCCTTATTGCATAACACAAAATTTGACAAGAAAAAAAAAAACCCAACACAACTCAACAAACTTTCAAACCCTGGTCATTTTAACTGAACCAGGGATCTCTGTATGGAAGAGAACATAAAAATTCTTGTACAAATGATTTATAAAGTTAGGCATGGTGATGCACGCCTGTAATTCTTACTACCTGGAAGTTTGGGGCCAGTGGATCGATCTCTTGAGCTTGGAAGTTCTAAGCTGAAGTGAAGTATGAGCTAAATCTATGGTGGGTCATGAGGCTTCCAAAGAAGGGTAAACTGGCCCAGGTTGGAAAGGGAGCAAGGCAAAGGTCCTGTGTCAATTAATACTGGGATTAGGCCTATGAGTGGTTGCTGTACTTCCAGACAGGGCAAAACAGGGAGACACAAACAAAACAACAATAACATAAACTACAAAAGAAGTACACACACACACACAGATAGATAGATACATACATACATACATATATACATACACACACATAGTAATAGATATAGTTAGCAAAAACCTATGATGTTGGGTTAAAAAGAAGAATTTGCTTTTTAGATTAACTGTCACTGGAGTGTGTATAGCTACAAATAGTGGTAAAAAAAAATCCAACAAATACAATCCAACAAGCAATTAAATGTTTAATATACATGAGTCATTGTACTAAATGTTGGTGATAAAATAATAAAAAGTAGCATAATCAATAAACATATTTTACTGGGAGTATCACAAGATCATAGATTTGGAGTCAGAGGGTACCTCACAAGACACTGAATTCAACTCCTTCATTTTCTAGATAAGGAAACTAAAGGGCAGAGAAGGTAAATGACTTGCTCAGGATTGCACAACTAGTACTGTCAGATGTACATAAATTAGGACCTGCCTGCAGATTTATTTACTTTTCTAAATTCTTTTACCATTTTACAAGACTGGTAAAAGGAAAATACAGGGTATAGTGCCCCACGAAACAGGGACCCTATTTACTTTTTGAAAGCAATATTTACATATTTTCTCTACCATACTGACATTAACAAAATCAGATCGGGCATCAGCAATAAACACGTGGGACCAGATCCATTTAGAAAGCATTTCACTGAAATAACTGGGGGATGGGATACTATTAAATACTATTTAATCTAATCATATAACAAAGTACAATATGATTTTTAAGAAGTTGAACCCCACAAACTACTTGCTTTCTCTTTTTTGTTTTGTTTCTTCTTTCTCATTGTTCACTCCATTGGTTATAATCCTTCTTTGCAACTTGACTAATGTTTAATGTGAAGGTATTTATAGATCCTACATTTGATTGCATGCCGCCATGGGGGGAGGGAGGAGGAGAAAATTTGAAACTCAAGGGATTGTGGAACTGAATGTTGTAAACTAAAATTAAATAAATAAAATTTAAAAGAAGTTGAACCCCACACTATTAACCATCAGATCATGCTCCACTAAACAGTTTTGAAATAATTCCTCTGAAGTCACCTTTGTAAGATGCTAGAATACTGATATTCTATTAAATATTTATATTCTTTAAAAAAAGGTATTTGCTAACCAAAATAAGTCTCCAGCAGATGTAATCTCAAGCAATGTAGGAAATAGATGTGAAAAAAACCACCCACAATATTTACAGATCTTCACTACAGGTGCTTAAACTGGTTAATTCAACCAAAAACCCTAAGTGAAGGTTTGCCATGAATCTACCCAATTTCAAATTCTTCTAGATGTGCTACTACTATTCAGTAAAATGACACTTTATGGTCTCAATTAGAATACTCTGGCTTTGGGGGTGTGAAGTGGATTGAAAGAAGAATGGTCTTGAACTCTTAAGAGCTAAACCATGTTCTAAATATCCACCTTATCACGTTCAAGTCTGTATTAGCCTGACTTTCTTAGGCACATAGTGACCTCTACTGGTGCACAGGCAGAAGACACAAATTTCCCCACATTACCAATTTTTATTATTCCACCTGTTTTGAAAAACCATACTAGGATAAGCTACAAAATGGATTTAAACTGCATTACAAAACTTTTCTGCCATCAAACAGCTTTACATCTGAAGAACACAACACAGAGAATGCCACAAAATAAGAGAGAGTATATCAGAAATAAACTTAGAAGTTAATCTTGGTGATAGTTTCAGTATGCTGAAAGCATGCAATTTTAAAGGTACTGCCAAGAAGTAAAATAAAAATAAACCAGCACAACAAAAATTCATGCCACACAACGATTCTGTTTTGGTGACCCTTTTACAATCTGGGAAGTTTACCCAAGGAACAAAAACAAAAATACATCTGTTAGAAGTACGCAATTCCTTAAACCTATTTAACTCAGAAAATTGCTAATGTATTTTAATAGTACTGACCTGATTTCTAGGTCCTGGAGGTTAAAGAACTATGGAGTTGGAACCTAGTACCCTGGTATCATAGAAGCTTTTCTGAGTGAGTTCCAGAATATATGCAATTCCTTTGATTGTCTACCCAGAAGCTGTGACTACCTGGTACAAAGTACCAACATTTCAAAAACATATGCCAGGCACTATTTTATATCAGATGCAGAAAATATAAAGACAGATGTGACACAGATGTTGTCCTCAACACGTGTATAACTGAATAAGGGAAAGGAATCACCTAGAGATTACCAAGATTCCCGGGGTTTACTCTAAAGTGAACACTTTGACCATTCTTCAGTTTAGATCCTTATTTCTGTAGGTCAGCTAGAACCAAGCCATCTTCTCAGTATGGGGAGGTAAACTATTTACACTGATATTTGGGACTTATCTAATGTATAGACTGAAAAGCACAGACATATCTTGCTTAGCTGATGGAATATTATGGCTGGCTAATAATGTTAACTGGTGGGAAAAACATAATTGCATATGAAATGAATATTACAAGGAGACAGATTAGTTATTTGAAGAAATGTTCTAAAAAGATTGGTCAGACAAGGTTACAGTAGGATTTCATGACTTTAAAATGGAGTCTGGTTATAATGTAGCAGCATTATTATAAAATGATGTTGCTATGGGCCTATCTGTTATGATAAATGATAGTGGGAAGCTTATTAAGAAAAGCACTACAGAGATTAATGAGAAGTTTGGCCTTTGAAAAATTATTAAAATGATCTGAAGGTGGAAAAGTCTGGCAATGGCTTAAATTTATACACCATTTTATGTTGAACAAAATGTACTTCTCATAACTTTATGACATTAGTAGTACAAGTATTACTGTATCCATGTGAAAGATGAGGGAAATGAGAGGATAAGAATTAGAAACATGCTAATTTCCAGGTAACTTTACTGTACTGAGTGGCATTATAATTACAGGGGAGTCCTATAATGCTGGTGGTAGTTATAGGTTACCCACTTCCTATCAAGCAATTATTACTATATATAGTTATTATGTATAATATGTGTGTGTGTGCGTGTGTGTGTGTATACACACATTATAGACCATGAGACAGAAAAGCACAGGCATGCCCCAATTACTATTAACTGGTCTAGGGAAAACATAACCCCAAGGTTCTTTAGAAAGAAAATGTATAAATGGATGATCATTCAAACAAAGTTACAGTTCATTTTCTCTTTAAAGTTTACAACTTTAAAAGGGGATCTTTTTATATTGTACTAAGTTTATATTGTACTAATAGTGTTATTCTAAAATGATGGTAAGGATACAATTATGCAGGGTATTAAACCTATACTGATAATTGAGAGGCAGCATGGCACTGTGGATGGAGCTGGCAACGGAATCAGGAAGACCTGGATACAAGTCCACCCTCTGTTATATATTCTTTTGTTCATTTGTTAAACATTTATTAAGTGGCTACTACATACCAGGCACCTTGCTAAGCACAGATGGAAATATGAAAAGAGGTAAAAGACAATCCCTGCCCTCAGTGAGCTAGCTAACAGTCTCAGGGAGGAGCTTACCTTTTAGGACCCAGGCAGCTTGGAAACTCTAACTTGCCGAGAAGGCACTGACCCAGGACTTCCCTAAACCACTGATATCACTGGTCCAGTTCTTATCCTAATATAGCTTTAGAAGGTACAGGTAACAAGGGCTGATATTTAATAGTGGTTTAAGTTTACAAAGTGTTTAATATACATTATTTCATTTGCACTTCATCTGTGAGGCAGGTATTACTGTCCCAATTTTACAGATGATTAAACAGAGGCATGCAAGGCTAAATGACTTGTTCACAGTCACATTACTAGATTCAAAATGATGCCAAGTTGAATGCTCCCTTCACCACATCACTTTGTTACTCTTCTAGAAATGCCCGACACTCAACTCCTATAAACATAGCCAACACATTACTTGAAAATATGGAAATATTGTAGAACACTCAGTTATGCATTACATATTACATTTCTGTCCCTTGACACCAGGATACTATGTGGCAGACTATAGAAGCAATATACTTAAAGGTAGACAGAACGTCCTGAAAGAATTAAAGTTCCCAGGGGGTGGAGTAGCCCCATCTGGAGGTGCTTCTTCTAGATACACCATTGAAGAGGTCTACTAAACACCCCAGAAGAAAGAGCATTCCACTTAGCTTTCCAAAAAATCAAGGACTCAAATTTGTAGCCAAGGCAGTAGCAGTTTAAAAGTAACATTTAAGCTACTGTGTAAATCTGGGCATTTTGAATACTTGAATGTGTGCAGAGGGAGAGAAATGAAGAACATTGCACTTTATCAGTACTGTAAGCACGTGGAAATGCAATTGTCTTGGAGAATAAAATCTATTTAAAATTGGCACCATAAAAATAAAAAGAATTAAAGTTTTTTCAAAATAGTTGCCACATGGTTGCTGAGAGAGAGAGAGAGAACACCAAAGTCTTAACAGTGGTTTATTAGTTTCCCTAGTGGAATGTAAGTTCCTTGAGGGCAAAGGCTATTCTTTAGTACTATGACCAGCAAATAATAGGTGCTTAATACATGCATGCTTAGACCATAGTACAGAAAAATATTTCCAAAGAAATGATTGTCATATATTTTAAAATATACTGGAAGAGGTAAAGGGGAAAGAAAAAAGTAAGAAAATGAAGGGAATATCTAAATTAGTAGAATAGAGATAAATTATATAGCATTATTTCATCACCACACCATATCCTTTTAACCCAATTTCTACTATTTACTACTTTGGGGGAAATCAATGGATACTATGGTTAAGGAGCAGGCCTGCAATTTTATTGGTATATGGATCTCCTGGATGAGGGGTCTCTATCAATGCGAGTCTGTAGTTTCACTGAAAATTTTAGACACAGAAGGTTGCCTAGAGCCATACAGGGTCACACAGGCAGCATGTAGCAGAGGCAGGGCTTAAACTCAGGTCTTCCTGGTTTAAGAGTCCTCTCATACCAACATGCTCTCATAAAATATGGAAATTTTCATTATTTCTTAAGCTAAAACATTTGAAAAGCTCACCAACTTGGGAGTTTTCTCCAGGTTGGTGCATTATTCAGAGTTTTTGTTTATATTTTGCTTTTGACCTTGTCTGCTTAAAATTACGGTGTTTGTTTTCTTTGATCAATAGTGCTGTAAAGGTCAACGCTTTTAGGGATGGCTTTGAACTCCAGAATTTTAAAATGTCTTGTCAATGGTGTATATTGATTGTTAGAAAAAAGCTATTCAGTCTTTCAATAGTAGAAATGCCCAAGAGGACATAAGCTATAGTTACACAATAACAAACATGGTGGGGAATAATATGCTGGAGTACAATCGTATACAGTCATGCCTTTGATCTCAAAGAACAGCCATTTTTAAGCTTTTTGGAGTTGGGATGCCTGACTGTTTTCTATTTCTTGTCAAGCAGGGATATCCCAACATCTCCAGTAGGAGGCCAAGAAGAAAAAGTAATGAAAAAATATTTTTGGTTAAGTAATACGGTATATATGTTTAGTCCCCAAATTCTGAAAATTGAGAATGATTCTTTAATTCTTAACTTTTGAAAGCTTGGCATGATCTAAGCTGTGTTATTCTTTCTTCTCCTAATTAGAAATCTCTTTTTAAAAAAATTCTGATTTCTTGTCAAATAAATCTTCAGATTAGAATGTGTCAAATATGTCAAAGTTACCTTGAATAAAGTGGCCAGGAATAGGGCCTGCTAAGAAGTTGTTTCCCTGATATTTCAGACTAAATAAGTTACATGTATACACATCACTTACCTCATAAATCCTCTCAGAAAAAATAAAGAAGCTGGAGATATAGACCATCATTGGACAACATGAAAGAACTGTGATTTTGTGCCTGGAATGCCCTTCTTATCTCCAGCATATAGAATCTTCCTTTTCCTTTAAGACCTTTCTTAAGCACCACCTTCTACAAGGACCTTTCATGATTCCCTCAATTGTTAGTACCCTACCTCCCAAACTACCTTGTATATAACTACACTGCATCTATTTGTGTTTATTCTCTTGTTTATTCTTACATATACTTATATATGTTCTCATATCCTCCATTTAAATGTAAGCTCTTGGGCGGAGTCAAGATGACGGAGTAGAAGCAGGACCTCCCCTCTGCTCCAGCTCCCACTTTCCCCAATCCATGTAAAAAGGGGACTCTGAACAAACTTTGGAGCTGCAGAACCCACAAAATGACACAGAGAAGATAACCTCCCGCTGAGGACAGACTGGCAGGCAGGCAGGAATCAGCCAGCGAAGTGCTCTGGGAGCAGAGCCCAGCCCCACTCTGAGGCTTTAGCCCCAGTGTGGGCCTGATCAGCCACTAGCAGGAGGGACTCCAAATCAGCAGCAGCTATGGCCCTTCCAGATTTATCAACACATAGATGTGAAGGACAAAGTGAGAGGACAGTGCAGTCTGGACTTTGGGACCCAGTAAGTGGGAGTGTGTGGCTTTTGCCCCCAGGGGCGAGAAGCCACTGAGACACCAGCACAGCCAGCCAGAGCCATGTGTCAGCTTCAGCTCCTGGCTTGCAGAGTGTAGAGGGACCAAGCACCAGTCTGAGGGGTAATCACTCTTGTTTTAACCTGCTTAGATCTGGATTGCAGTCTAGGGTGGAGGTCCTGGGGTGTGTGTCCAGCTTTCCAGAGGCACCCATCTAATACATCCGGCAGCTGAGAAAACCCCAGTGATTGGGACAAAAGCTCCCCATCTGGTGGCAGAGTCCTACTGTGGCAAAAAGCCCAGGGGTCAAGTGACTGAGAGGTGACATGACCAGGCAAAGGAAACAAAGCAGACAGAAGATCCCAACATTAGACTCCTATTTTGGGGACAAAAAGGAGCAAAGCATGGAACAGGAGGAAGACAGTGAAGTCAGAACTCCTGCACCAAAAGCTTCAAAGGAAAATACGAGCTGGTTACAGGCCAAAGAGGACCTTAAGAAGCAGATAAGAGAAGTGGAGGAAAAATTGGGAAGAGAAATGAGAACAATGCAAGAAAATTATGAAATGAGAGTCAACAGCCTGACTGAGGAAAATAACACCTTACAAAACAGACTAACTCAAATGGCAAAAGAGGCTCAAGAAGGCAATGAGGAGAAGAATGCCTTAAAAAGTCGAATTTGCCAGATGGAAAAAATCTCAAAAGCTCAATGAGGAGAATCATTGCTTCAGAATTAGATTGGAGAAAATGGAAGCTAGTGACTTGATGAGAAATCAAGATGCTGTTAAACAGATCCAAACAAATGAAAGAATAGAAGGCAATGTGAAATATCTCATGGGAAAAACCACTGACCTGGAAAATAGATCCAGGAGAGATAATTTAAAAATTATTGGACTACCTGAAAGCCATGATCAAAGTAAGAACCTAGAAATCATCCTCCAGGAAGTTCTCAAAGAAAACTGCCCTGATGTTTTAGAACCAGAGAGTAAAATAGAGGTTGAAAGAATCCACCGATCACCTCCTGAAAAAGATCCCAAAAATAAAACTCCTAGGAATATTATAGCCAGGTTCCGGAATTCCCAGATTAAGAAGAGAATATTATAAGCAGCCAGGAAGAAACAATTTGAATATTGTGGAAACACAATCAGGATAACCCAGGATCTGGCAGCTTCTACACTGAGGGATCGAAGGGCTTGGAATATGATATTCCAGAGGTCAAAGGAGCTGGGATTAAAACCAAGAGTCACCTACCCAGCAAAACTGAGTATCATATTTCAGGGGAAAATATGGTCATTTAGTGGAATAGAGGACTTTCAAGCATTCTTGCTGAAAAAACCAGAGTTGAATAGAAAATTTGACATTCAGATACAAGAAGCAAGAGAAGCATGAGAAGGTAAACAGGGAAAAGAAATCATAAGGAACTTATCAAAGTTGAACTATTAACATTCCTACATGGAAAAACAATAATTGTAACTTATGAAACTTTTCTCAGTAGTTCAGGGGAATAGAAACATATATATGTCTATATAGGAGCATATGGGCATATGAATACATATGTGAATGTGTGTATATATGTTTACAGGTATACATAGACAGACATAGACAGAGGGCACAGGACCAATTTAATAGGAAGGGATGATACTTAAAAGGTGAAATTAAGAGGTGAGAGAGGAATATAATGAGAGGAGATGGGGAGAGACAGAATAGGGTAAACTATCTCATATAGAAGAGTCAAGGGAAAATGGTTACAATGGAGGGGAAGAATAGGAAGGCAAAAGGGAATGGGTCAACCTTATTCCCACTGAATTTGGCTTGAGGAGGGAATGAAATACACACTAAATAGGGTATCTCACCTTACAGGAGAGTAGGGGGGGAAGGGGATGAGAGGGGGGACCGATGGAAGAGAGGGCAGGCTTGGGGGGAGGGAAGTTGGAAGCACCCACTTTTGAAAAGGGATGGGATCAAAACAGAGAATAGAACAAGTGGGAGGTGGGATAGGAGGGAGGGAAATATAGTCAGTCTTTTACAATATATCTACTATGTTATTGTTTTGCATTAGCCACACATGTACAACCTATACTGAACTGCTTATCTTCCCAGTAAGGGTGGGTGACAAGGGAGGAAGGGAATGAATCTGGAATTCAAAGTTTTATAATTAAATATTCATATATATATACATATACTATTATTAATACTATTTTATATGTAATTGGAAAATAAGATATACAGGCACTGGGGCATAGAGATCCACTGGAAAAGTTGCAAGGGGTATGGGAGAAAATATGGGAGAGAGCAGATTGGAGGAGGGGATATCCTGTGGGACTGCCATTTTGGGGCGGTGGGTAGGGGAAAAATGGGGAGAAAATTTGTAACTCAAAATCTGGCAGAAATGAATGATGTAAATCAGAAGTTAATAAAGCATTTGAAAAATGAAAAAAAAAGAATGTAGAGCTCTTTGTTAACAGGGATTGTTTCATTTATGGTATTTTTATCTTCAACACCTAGCACAGTGTGTTGCACACAGAAGGCATTTAATAAACACTTACTTATTGACTGATTTTTTTTTTACTAAGCTATCTTTATGGTTTAGTAATTTTTCAGTCATGTCCGACTCTCTATGACTTCTTTGGGGGTTTTCTTGGCTAAGCTGCTGGAGTGATTTGCCATTTCCTTCTTCAGTTCATTTTACAGATGAGGAAATTGAGGCAAAGAGGGTTAAGTGACTTGCCTATGATGCCACAGGTACTAAGTGTCTGAGGCCAGCTTTGAACTAACAAAGATGAGTCTTCCTGGTTCCAGTCCCAACACTCTATACACTGTGCCACCTAAGCCACCTATCTCATCCCTATTCATTTATTACAATATCCCCTTCACAAAACTTTTACTATATACATTCAGAATCTTTCCAAGAACAATATTAAAAATAAATTTTCTATATACTTCCTAAGCACCGAATTTATTTAATACAAATAATAATATAATGCAGGTCTATGAAGATAAATGACCACTTCTATCTCCTATTCTATCCAATTTAGTTTAATTCAATAAACATTTATTAAGCATTTACTATATGCAACTCTCTCCATTAGGTCCTGTCTGTCCTCAAGGTGTTTAAGTTACAAGAACAATTCTCTAATGAACAAATGGGCGGAGTGTGACAGAAGGAATATGATTACTTCCCAGCATATGACCAAATCTATACCTGAGAGGGAGGAAAATGTTTCACTTTGAAACTAATGCCTTTTCCTAGTTATTGAGCATGCTAGAAATCTACCAAGTGTTTATTAAAAATGTATTAAGTGTCAGGAACTGAGATAGAAATCAATAAACAAAATAGCTCCTGACCTTAAGAAGTTTACGTCTCACCAGAATGTGTGTTGGGATAGGGAAAGGTATGGAGAAGGGGTGGATCGGGAAGAACTGATAACTAGGGCAATCATGGAGTAGCACTTGAACCAAGTCTTGAAGGGAGCTGGAGATTCCAAGAGGTGGAGGCAAGGAGGCCTAACATTTCAAACATGAAGGACAGCCTGTATACAAAAATAGAGGAAAAGAGATGAAATGCTGCATATGAGGAATTCTAAGTATGACAGCTTAGTTGTTCATGAGAATAATTGTGAAATTAGTCCCAAAAGACAGGTTGGAGCCAAACTGTGAAGGATTTTTAAATGCCAACCAGAAGGATTGTATTTTTGTAATCACAGAAGCCAGAGGGACTGGAGCTTTGTGAGCAGGGGGAGTGACATGGTCATATCTGTGGGAACAAGTTGTCAGCTTTGTGAAATATGGATTAGAGGAGGGAGAGACTGGAAGTGGGGAGACAAATTAGGATGCTACTACAATAGTCCAGGGGGTAGATGATGAGGGTCTGAACTGGGATGATGCTCATATGAGTTTAGAGAGGGTAGAGGCAAAAGGTGCTGGGGAGATAGAATCAACAATTAACAAATGACTAGATACTGGCAGATGAGAGAGAAGGGAGAGTGGAGGATGAATCTCAGATTATAAATCTGGATGAAAGGAAGGATGCTGATACAATCAACAAGGGATGGGAAGTTAGGAAGAAAGAGAGGCAGTAAGGTTGTCTGACCCTTTGGAAACCCTAATCAAAAGTAATTTAATTACAAAGAAGTAGTTTGCACACTAAAATAAACCAGAACACTCACAGTCTAAATACAGCATATTCTATTCAATTATTAATGATGGTATCACAGATTTCAGAGCTGAAGGGACCTGACTGGCTACCTAGACCAATCCATACTGGAAAAAGAATTCCAGCTATAATATATCCAACAAGTAGTCAATAAGCTTCTGCCTTATGGAAGAGGAGCCAACCATTTCCTGTCACTTCTAAACAGATCTAATTATTGTATTTTTCCTGACATCAAGCCCAAACTTGCCACTTTGCAATTTCTATCCATCTCTCCTGGTTTTCCTGTCATGACAAATATAACAAGTCAGACCCTCTTCCACAGATCAGTCAACCAGCTAGCAATTATTAAGGACCAGTGTGCCCAGCACTGTACTAAGATCTGGGTATACAAAAAGAAAACAACAACAATAATAACAATAAAAAAATACCTGCTGTCAAAGAGCTCACAGTCTAATAGAAAAAACTATTCAAACAACCATGTAGAAATAAAAAAATATATATATATATACACACACATACTCACAATACATACATATACACACATATGTACATATACACACATATTATATATGTATGTGCATATATATACATATATATAGACACACATGTGTATATATGTGTGTGTGTTTGTGTGTTTCTCTCAATAGATATTGAAGGTAGCCCCAGAAGTAAGGCACTAAGAGTAAGAAGAACTGGAAAAGGCTTCTTGCAGATGGTGGGACTTTTGCTGAGACTTGAATGAAGGCAGAGAAGCTAGGAGAAACAGGTGAGGAAAAAGAGAATTCTGGGCATGGAGGACAGAGTTTTGAGGAATAGCCAAAGGTCCAGTATCACTGGATCACAGAATACATGGAAGGGGGTTATGTGAAAGAAGACTAGAAAGGTAAGGAGAGGTCAGTTTGTGGAGGGTTTTGAAAGTCAAACAGAAGATTTTATGTTTGATCCTGAAGGTACCAGAAACCCACTGGAATTTAATGAATAGTGGAATGATATCAAATCAGCTCTTCGTGTACTTGAAGACAGCTATCATGTACCCAGAGTTTTCTTCAGGCTAAACATTCCCAGCTCCATCGATTGACTCTCATGAAGGAAGGACTACTCCCTGTCCAAGTAAGGGTCACTTAATATTACTACAAAGATTGTTGGTAGGTAGGAAAAGAGGAAGAGCAAGATGGGGCTCATTACCTGTTTATCAAGCCATCAAATAATCACGCTTCAATCACCTTCACGTTTTGCTACCTTCCAAAAAAATTAAACTTTTGTACCATTCATCAAAACAAAATTACATAAGGAAAAAAAGATCTAGGAGATAACAGAACAGAAATGATGGTGATGGGAAGTTAAGGAGAGAGACGCAGTGAGTTGGTTGGCCCTTTTGAAACTCTTAATATATGCATCAAAATGAATATTATTACAAAGAAGTATTTTGCATACTAAAGCTGTTTTGTATAGTAAACCTGGATGCCCACAGTCATTTAATTATTAATCACACTATCCATAGGATGTGCATGACATCTTCCCTTTTGAGGAACACGGGGAATTGTGGGGAATTGAAAGTATGTTCAAAAGACCTTTTTTTCATTTATTGAGGCATTAGCTACTTCCTGCAAATGACTTCTAGTAAAAAATTCAAACAAAATTTTATGATAACAAAGTAATTAGATGTCCATTCTGCCTGTATAAAGGAATTCTATTGTATACAGGTTCCCCCCTAAAGTCAATCACATCCTTGATTTTGTTTGTGAGGGGACAAAACCAAACCAAAACAAAATACTTTCTTCCAGAAGTATCATACATGTTCATATTAACTTGTTCATTAGTAATCTGACCCCTCTCCTGGATCATTGTCTTGTTGTGACAGAGGAGCTTGTATAGCTCAATGGAACTATGAGCTATGTCATGTAAGGTTACACAAGACAGGTCATCCCAGCAGATTCCAGGAATTCCAGTTGAACTACATAAAATCCTAAAAGATGATACTAATAAAGTGCTACGTGCAATATGACACAAATTTGAAAAACTCAATAGTGGACACTGTATTGGAAAAGATCAGTTGATGTCCCAATCCTAAAGAAGGGCCCAAACCAAATAATTATGCTCATTTCATACCAGCAAGGTTAAGATTCTGCAAGCTAGGCTTCAGCAGTATGTGAATCCAGAATTAACAGAAGTATAGGCTGGTTTTTGAAGAGGCAGACAAACTAGAGACCAAATTGCCAATATTCACTGGATTACGGAGAAAGCAAGGGAATTCAGAAAAAAACCATCTATTTCTTGACTAAACTAAAGCCTCTGACTGCGTGGATCACAATAAAATGTTGCAAGTACTCAAAGAAATGGGAGTACCAGATCATCTTACTTGCCTACTGAGGGACCTGTATGAAGGTCAAGAAGAAACAGAATTGAACATGAAACAACTGACTGGTTTAAGATTGGGAAAGGAGATATGACAAGGCTGTATACTGTCACCTTATTTATTTGGTTTATATACAGAGTACATCATGTGAAATGCCAGGCTAGAGAAACCAAAAACCAGAATTAATGTTGCTGGGAGAAATATCAACAATCTTAGATATACAGACAATACTACTCTGATGGCAGAAAGTGAGGAAGAATTAAGGAGCTTCTTAATGAGGGCAAAGGAGGAGAGTATAAAAGCTGGCTTGAAGCTGAATATTAAAAAAAACTAAGATCATGGCAACTGGTTCCATCATCCTTGGCAAACAGAGGAAAAAGAAATGGAAGCAGTGTCAGATTTTATATTCTTGGGCTCAAAAATCACTACAGATGGTAACTATAGTCACGAAATTTAAAGATATTTTCTCCTTGGAAGGAAAGCTGAGGCAAATCATATACAGGTCCATAAAATCAAAGCTATGATTTTTCCAGTAGTAATATATGGCTGTCAGAGTTGGACCATAAGGAAAGCTGAGAGCCACAGAATCAATGCTTTCCAATTGTGGCACTGGAAAAGACTTTTGAAAATCCCTTGGACAACAAGGAAATCAAATCAGTCAATACTTAAAAGAAATTAATTTAGACTATTCATTGGATGGTCAAACACTGAGGCTGAAGCTTAACCACTTTGGCCACATAATGAGAAGACAGGACTCAGTGGAAAAGACTGATTTTGGGGAAGATTGAAGGCAAAAGGAAAAAGGGATGGAAGAGGATGAGATAGATAGTGTCACTGAAGCAATGAATATGAACTTGAACAGACTTCAGGAAATACTGAAGAACAGAAGGGCCTGGCATACCATGGGTTCATGAAGAGCTGGACACAACTGAATGAATGAACAACAACAGACTGACCGTCACTTTCTTTTAGGTATATGCATATCATGCCTGACACTGTTGACTGATTCCAGGAAAACATCCTAAGTGAAAATCATTATAAAAGGACAGTTGATTCTATTGGAATTAATGTTATAGTCAAATATATGATTGGTATCTAGATGAGGTTTCATAATTCATAAATAATGAGGTTTCATTACTATGTATCAGTGGTTCTATTGCAAAATAACATCAGCTAGGATAACCTTATATGGGATGTCTCTCTAGTTGTTCTTGGCTGACAGGCAATAATTCTAAAAAAACCACACACACACACACACACACACACACGACTTCCTAGTCTTGGAAAATATTCCTTTCAAATAACAGTGCTTTTAAATTAAAGGCTCATGACACATAAGCCAGGTTATGGGTTGTAGTCATCTACTTTTTGTTCAATGAGTTATAAATTTTATATCTGACAACTAGTTCTCTGAAAAAAAATGTAAACATCTCAGACTTAAAGTTAATCTACATTGCTAACATTTTCCCCATCACTTTCTTTAGACCAGAAATAAAAAAAAAAAAAAGAAATCAAGTGCTGGTTTTTAGCATTTTCCAAGTTTCAAGGTAAGGAAAATGCTCACACTAAAAATTTAATGACCAGCTCTCTTGAGCTAATTCTAACCAGCTTAAGTTTGTTGCTAGTTATGAAATATTTAAGGCATAGATTCTTAATCTGAGTCCTATGAATTTATTTTAAAATATTTTGATAAATGCATTCTCAGAAATAGTCCATAGGCTTCACCAGACTGCCAAAGAGGTCCATGACAACAAAAAAGTTAAGAACTCCTTATTTAAGGGGACAATTAAATGCATTCCTGAGATATTGTGACCTAGGTAAAAACAAAAAGCCTCTGCATTACGATGGAGCTAGTCCAGAAACATTGTAATATCAATTGCAAAATAAAATTTTTAATAAAAACTTCCATTTTTAACCAGTGAAAACGGTGCACTCATGCACATACCTGCAAGTACAAAAACACTAACAAATAGCAAACTTAATGGCAGGAAATGATATGATTAGCTAGAATAAAATCTGTCCTTTAAAAATATTGCTCTATATAATAGAAACACTGATTCCACCCTGGGTGACCTGAGAAGTCATTCTAGTTGCCATGATGTGAATCCCTGCAGTGAATGGTCTGCTCCTGTTCAAACTGTCATTCTCAGTGCTTAAAGGTCAATCAGAATGTGCATAATTAAACTGTTTCCTTTCCTTGTGGTATCACTGCTCTTCACACAGATTACAGAAAACAGGCTCCAATTTAGAATGGTTGTCAGGGTAGATGCAAATTAGAACTAAAGCCTTGAGCCTTGTGATTTGGGAACCTAGGATGGAAGATAACATAATCTGTGTCTAGGCAAGAGAATGAAGAATTTAGGGATCTATTCCTGGCTCCAACTAGAAACAGAGAAATTATATTTAAGTCATTAAACTACTAAGTACTTGGATTTGTTTGGTGGTCAAACAAATTAGAACATGCTATTAAATGTAATCATTTAAACAAAGGGTTATTAACTTGGGGTTAACTGTATTTCAAAATAATTTACTTTCTTTGTAATTCTACATAACTAATTTTATGAATTTAAAAACATTGTTCTGGGAAGGGCTCCACAGGTTCCAAACAACTGCCAAAGGGGTCCATGACAAAAGAGATCAACAACCCTCATTTAAAATAAAGGTCACTGAAAAATAAAGTACAATCCCAAAAAGTGTGCTGCAAGATAAAGCCTTACAAAGAGCCACTTCCTCCATGTAAGTGATGTTTTAGTAATGTTTTACAGTGAGAAAATAACAAATAATGCCAATTTCACTTACTACTTTACCTAAGTGACTACCAGGAAAGTATGAGCTGATTTTTTTTTTAAAGGCAGAGGGGAGGTATTGGTAAGCCATGTATATTTATTTCATAGGTCAATTCTCAAACTTTTTGGTCTTAAAAATAATTTTACTTCCTTAAAGATTTGTTTATGGGGATTGTATCTATCAAAATTTACTATATTATAAATTAAAACATCTTATTGTTATTACGAAAGTAGTTCTGACCTTGTAGACCCCCTAAAACAAGGTCTTGGGGACCCTCAGATACTGAGAACTATTGTCTAGGTAGGCCATTGATCCAATCACAGGATTTGGGAAGGGACCTCAGAAAACACTATCTGTTCCAACAAGTGTATCATTAACACAAAAGTTGAAAATTATCCTGGTATTACAAAATTCTCTTGTCCTAGTATATTGCTGTTGTTTTTTAATCAAATTTCAAATTAATTATCAATAAATAATCAAATAATCAATAAATAAATAAATAATCAAATTAATTGAAATTAATCAAATTTCAAGTGTTTCCTTTATAACATACCCATTAGAGATAGGGTGTGAATAAGAACTATTTCACTGTGAATATATTGATGTACTTCACTAAACAATTCTCCAAACATAAAATCACAGGATTTAGAACTTGAAGATCAACTAATTCAACTCCCTCAGTTTATAGATAAGGAAACTGAGGTCAAGAAAGATGAAGCAATTTGCCTAAAATCACTTATGCAGTTAAGTAGCAGAAGTGAGATCTGATGCTATGTTCTCTGACTCCAGAGCTGGTGCTCATAGCTTTAGTGATTAGAAAATGTACTTCATATCTGCCTCCTTACAAATTTAAACATTGGTCTTAATGTTGCCCATTGAAAATGCACACTATACCTTTCACAGACCTTACCATTTGACTGTTTAAAGAAGGTATAACATCCCTTTGCTTTCCCACAGTTTAGACACTTCTAATTCCTTCAGTCATCCTTGTGGACTTTGTATGCAACTAATTTGTAGAATTATTCAAAACTACTTGTTATATCAGCATTTTAAATTAGTATGGATCCTCAGATACAGCAGAAACAACAGGGGGAAAATTAGATGTAATTCAAAATTATTAAACAAAAAGTTTATGGAATATTTTGCTTAAAATTGTTCACCCCAAAGAAGAGACATGAGAAGACACTGCAAACCCATTCCTCTAGAGAAACAAGAGATCCATTAGCTTGGTATGTTGCAAATATTTTCTGCCTTTAAAATTTATTTACTAATTTTGCTGAATTTTTTCTTTTTCTTCTTCTTTAAATATGTGTTAAATGGGATGACTCTCTGGGAGCCTGAAGAGGGAGAGAGATCCTGGGGGAAAAAAATCTGGTAATGTAAAAAAAATGAAAGATAGCAATAAAAATTTAATTTAAAAAACAAAAATAAAATGGTTTGTGGCATAGAGTGACTGTTACATAGTTGTTCCTTAAAAAAAAAAAAAAGTTTTCTCTTTAGCCCAATAAGAGGTGATAGCAGCAATGGCCATTTACAAAGAACAATTATCATTAGTAAAATGTACAATTCTCAGTTGAAATTTCTAGCTACATATAAAGTACTTCTAATAACATGGCTTATTGGAACTTTATGTCTCAGCCCAGGAAGTGCTTTTCATTAGGTATTGAAATATAAAAAGGGTGTTTTAATAGCTCTCTCCTGTTGGGGGTGAGGGATAGGGGGAACTTGTAGGTAGACTTTCAGATATGTGAATATGTGATGTGATCTGAGAGCACCATGTCATCCAAAATATCAATCCTTCTGCCACTGAAGCATCAATCCTTTAGGTCTTAACAGTTTGTTATTTATTTTGCCTTTATGGGTCACTTATTTAAAAAGAAATATTTTGGGAAGAGTTCAACTCTTTAGTCCCCATCAGCCAACACTTTAGTGAGGATTACTTGGAATGGGGCAAAGGATAGGCACTTGTGGGAAGAAAGGGAGGCCTATATGGGCAGTAGAAGAATGACAGCATCTTCTATCTTCACTAATTCGGCTAAGCTGGGTACTATTGCAGGAGCCATATGAAGTGAGTCCAACGATACAGCAAATTCAATCTAATTTCTCTCCCATGCAGTCACAATTTATCATTTCTAGAACATCATCTTTATATCATTCACATACTCAAAAATCACACATTATCCAGGCAATCACAGAGTTGGAAGGGATTTCTGCATTCATCTAAAATCCCTCAAGAGAATTCCTCTCTTCCTTTTAGACACATTCAAGTGCCACTGGCTAAAGGAAGTCTTTCCTGATCCCCCCAACTCCTAGCATCTTCTCTCCTTACTTTGTATTTATTCTGTATATATTTATATGTGTACACTGTCTTCCCCGATAGAAGCTAAGTTCCTTAAGAGTAGGGATCATTTTACTCTTTGCTTTTGTATCCCCAAGGATTAGCACAATGCCTGGCACACAGTAGGCTCTCTCTCTCTCTCTCTCTGTATATATATGAATTTTTGATAGACTGATCTAGTTTGGATCATACCTGACCAACAATCCCCTCTACATCATTCCTGATGAATGGTCATCCAGGTTCTGCTTGAAGATCTTCACTGAATTGAAATTCATTATGTACCTAAACAGGCCATTCCATGTTTGTGTGAAATGTATGATTAGAAATGGATAATACAGTAGTAGGCAAGAAGGAAACAGATAAACAACTCTATTCTAACACTAGTGAAATTTAAGAAGACCTATACCACAGTGGGCAGACTAATAATTTGTGGGGTACCTATGGAAGGTGAACAAGATTCAAAATGGAGGAGAAGGTATGAATTGGTTGTGATCTTCAGTGATGGAAGGAATACCCAAGAATTCAATGAAAGTACAGAGTAAAGAGCTGGTAAATTCTGGGTTGTTGTTTTTTTTAGGTAATTTTCTTGAACCAAAGTAAATCGTACCCTCTTCCCCATTTCTGTCCTGAGCTGTATCACAGATATGCTAGATTCTAAACCTGGAATATTCACCTCTTTCTTTACCTTTTGGATTTATTCTCTGTCCTTTGAAGCCCAACTCACATGCAATCTTTCAACAAAATCAGACTTGGAAAGCATCTTGGAGGAGACCTAGCCCAACCCCCTACTTGATCAAGAATCCCCTCTATAATACTGTTTCAGTTTCTGCCTAAACACCTCAAGTATGGAAGAAAAACCTCAAAAGGTATTCCATTCCACTTTTCCAAAGTTCTAGTAGTAATGTTTTTATCCCCCCTCAAATAATGCCTAAAACTGCTTCTCTGCAACTTCAACCCATTGTTCCGAATTCTGTCCTCTAAGACAAGCAAGATGAATCTAATCTTTTTTGCCATATGACAGCTCTTCAAATACACGAAAATAGCTATCATATTCTCCCTAAACAGTTTCTCCTCCAGGTTGCCTATTCCTTCAATGAAGCCTTGTTATGATACGGTCTTTGGTCTTCTCGCCATCATGATACCCTGTTATAAAGGCATGCTTCAACTTATCAATGTCTTTCCTAAAATGTGGTGCTTGGAAGTGAACAGAAGACTCTAGCTGTGGTCTCTCCAGGGTAGCATATAAGAGAACCACCACTTTGATCTTCCTAGGTAAGTTTCCACTCTTAGTGTCACTTATGAAAGCATTAGCATTTTAACTCCTATGTCACACTTTGAACCTGAAGTCCAGTAATACCCCCAGATCTTTTTCAAAGCAATGCTCTTTAATCATGCCTTCCCCATCCTATATTTGTGAAGTTGATTTTTTAAAGAGGTATAGAAATTTGCATTTATCTCTATTAAATTTCAACTTATTCAATTTATTTTGCCATTCTAGTCTGTTGAGATCTTTCGGAATTCTGACTTTTATCATCCAACCTGTTGGCTATTCCCTAAGTTTTGGACAAGTCATTGGTAAAATGTTTCTAATTAAGCCCTCCCTGATACTTATCCTAGCCCTAACATTACACCTTATTTTGAATCACTAACATATTTGTAATATGATATTATGTACTTATAATTTATTATCTATATCTACCTATTCCACATCTATCTAATTTTATTCATCCACTCAACTGTAAGCTCTAAGAGGATGTGTTGTGTTGTATCTAGGCTCTGTATTTCCCTCAACACCTAGTATAGTACTCTGTATTCAGTATAAACATAATAAATGTTTACTGAATAAATGCAAACACCTAGATTCTTCATTTTTTATCTGTATAAGTATGTATACACATAAGTGAATAAACCACCAACTACAGATAGGTAAACTATAAGCATTTCTGAGAGAAAATGTATTCTATTATTGACTAATAATTTGCTTGGAATGAAGGTAATAAAGTAATAAATATTTGTCACTGAGGAGTTGTGTGATCATCTTAGGCAAGACATGCTCTAAACCTGTTCAATAAAGTGGGGGGAGGGATTATACGATATCTAAGATCCTTTCTAGATTTAAAATTTTGTGATTCTAAATATTCAAGTGATAAATGGAAAGCTGATACTTTGTATTTATAAGGTTTTCCTCTCACTCATGGTGAATTTATATTACTGGAAGAGGTGTTAAGCCAATCTGATTTTCTTCACAGAAACAATGTTTAAAATAAGAGTGAAGGTTCCTGACCAAGGTGCTTTTGCCTAATTTCTAGGAAAAATGACAACAAACACCATATTTTAATCAACTATTTAATCAACTATAAATAATATATCTGTACCTCATACAGTATAAATCTAAGGTAAAATAGTAAGCCAAACACATTGTTTTAATGATGTAGTCACAGTGTACCTTACAAAATTCTTCTTTTACAGCTTTGAAATTAGGCCTTAATTTTCCTACAATAAGTCAAAAGGTAAAGGAATACCTTCATTAGGTCATAGAATTCAGAAGTGTTTCTTTGGGAGACTTTTACAAAACATCCTGCAGAGATTTATTTGGTAACTTTCTGGAAAATGAACCAGAGGGGTTTGTTTTGCTGCTTTTCTCTTTCTATAAATTTCCCTTATAGTGTGCATAGGAATTAGAGATCAAACTGCCAGGGTTCGGGGTTTTTTCCCCCTACAAATGAGGTTAAGGTCAAGATCCATTTACTCAAAATTGGCCAATTACATACATTTGTTTGGCTTGCCATAGCATAGTGAGTATAAAGAATAACAGGGATGTAATAGAGTACAATGTAAGTTTCTGTGAGGTTGAGGATTAAAAAAAAAAAAGCTAGAAAAACTAGCATTTTCTGAGAGCTCCCTAGCAATAGTCTAGTAATCTCTGAGACATACAGAAGATAGAGTAATCTAAAACCAATTTGATTTTACATCAGGACTATGTTCTTTTGAATATACTTAGGGAATTGGTAAGATACATAAAAGGTATTTTTCCTTAAAAAGAAGGAATAGCATTTAAAATGTTTCTGAATTTTTACAGTTTTCAAATTTCTTAATATTATAACTAGAAAAAACTTATATATAAAACATTTAAATAAGAAATAGTAAGGATTAAGTTAAAAAATCTAGATTCCTCCTACAACGAGACTGCTGTATAGTCTGATGTTATTAACAAGTTAAAACTGCAAAACCACTGCAGTTCTTGACCTAAAAAAAGCTAAAGGTGATAGATTTATTCTTATTTTTCAAATGCATTTGGAGTAAGTAAACTCTGATACATATTACCAAGCTGGACAAGAAAACTGCTTAAATAAAATATTATACTTATTGAGAACATGAGCTCTTTGGGGTGGAGGGATTGTTTTATTCTTCTTCGTATTTGGATCCCCACAATCTTAGCACAACCCTGGAAAATAGCAAGTATTTAATAAATCCTGGTAGACTGACTGAATCCTAATAGCAGACACAATTCTTAATCGTGACTAATCACTAAGCTCACTAAGGTTTGAAAGAAAAGATGTGAAAAGGAAGGGCCATTATTATTTGTAGCAAAGAGTAAGCTTTTCAAGAATTAGATTTTTGAAAAGATCACATGCAAATATCAAGCACAGAATCTTTTAAAAACAAATACACACCCCTGTGCAAGCAGGGATGGAGGAGTTCTGTGGAATTAAGACTGGAACAAGAAAATGACAAAGAAATTAAGAACAATGGAAGACAAATAAAGAAGAGGAAGCCATAATGCATGTTAAATTATGAGAGTAGTTTGGGAAAATCCAGAAATTTCAAAGATGTTTGTTTCATTTTAAGATACGTGCTAGAATTCTGAATATTAACCATGATTTCTTTCTTTTTTTTTTTTATGAGCAATCAGGGTTAAGTAACTTGCTCAAGGTTACACGGCCAGTTATTTCTGGCTGTGGTGCTAAGTGTCAGAGCCCGGATTTGATCCCCAGGTCATCCCGATGCTGGAGCCAGTGCTCTTACTTGCTGAGCCACCTGGCCACCCCTTAACCACGATTTCTTAAGGGTCTAGTTCAGAATGCAAGTTGTCTTGATTGTATCATGAACTGGTTTTGAGATGAATCTTCCTTTTCAGGTTTCATTATTACATTCTCCTCCTCCACCTCCATTAGATTAATTTTCCCCTTCCTTCCCTTTATAACTACATATATATGAAATCAGTTTTTAAGAATTAAAACTGGACTTTTGGCGCATACAGGAAATTAATAAACGTATGTTAACACCTCTCCCCAACACCCTTCTTTCCAAAAAAAAATTCAAAGTTTCAGGAAGAATGCTTTAAAGGGTAGTTCCAATAATGACTAGCAAATGACTGTCTCAACAGGCACAAGCTGGTTCTCTCATTGAGTGCCTCCTAAATTCCTTATTTCTGTCAATTCAGCCTGGGTCAAAACTTTCGAGCAGGGGCTTAACCTTTTGGTTTCATGAACCCCTTTGTCAGTCTGATCAGTCAGTCAAGTCAACTGGCATTTTTAAAATTAAGCATCTACTACATACCAGGTATGGTGTGCTAAGGACTAGGGATATAAAGGCAAAAGGCCACTCCTGTTCTCGAGGAGCTCACAGTCTAATTTGATGATGCCTGTGGACCCTTTCTCAGAATAAGGTTTTTAAATGTACAAAATCAAACAGGTAAGATTTCTAGATAAAATGAAAATGTTCACAGATTCCAGGCTAAGAACTCATGTTTGCAGGGGTGGGGAACCTGTGGCCTCTAGGTCTTCAAGTGCAGCCCTTTGATTGAGTCCAAGTTTTATATAACAAATCCTTTTATGAAGGGGATTTGTTCTGTGAAGTTAGTATTCTGTCAAATTGAGGACCTAGAGGGTCACAAGTGATCTTGAGGCCACATATTCCCTACCAATGAGTGTCTTTAACTCTTCCCTTTTTCTTAACATCACAGGACACATGAGACCACTGACTAACTACCAAGTTCTATCAATATTCCCTCACCTTTATTTATTGATCACTTCTCTTTCTTTCCTAATTGCTACCACCACAGTCCAGGTTCCTCATCACCTCTCCTGCAGAGATTTCTGTTAATAGTCTCTCAACTGGTCTTCTTCCCCCCAAATTCTCCCCTATCCCTTCATATAAAGAGTCTGAATACTCTTTCTCATGTACTTTCCAACTCTAAAACCTTTTAGTGGCTCCCCAATGCTTGCTAAATAAAATACTTTTTAATATGGCTTTGAAAACACTATTACAATAAATCAATAAATCTTACTTAAAATTAAATATAAATATTAAATATAATAAAATATAAAATTTTAAATTAAATCTTTATATCTATTTTACCAACCATTTATCTCTCTCAGTCCTTCATCCTTTTTATATGAAGTGAGTTGAAAGAAGACTTAAAGATACAGAACCAATATATTACAAGGTCTGCCACAGCCTGAGACAGTGGAATAAGCTATCTAAATGACATGTATGTGGCAGAAAGTAAGGTATAAAAAAAAATCATGATTTTAAGGAGAGCTTTCCAAATTATGATACTAGACTGATGTTACCCTAACAGGAATAAAACTAAAATGCTAAATAAATGTTAAAGTATAGAAAAAAATGTTTATACTAACTAATTAATAACCTAAGAAAAAACTGATTACATAGTCTCTATTTACCAGGAACATGTTAAAGTTACAATTCTAGCATCCTTCCTAAATGAAGGATGACTGACAGGTACTCCTTAGAAAGGCAAAGAACTGGCAAAGTAGGCTTTGTCACATGACCAAAAGCTGTAAGAAATACTATTTTGTGGGACAGTGGGTCAATATATTGCAATACTAATGATAAATGTCTGCAAAAAGATTACAATGGAAATAACTATCTCATGCACTGTCAGTTGCTAAGGACAAAGTAGTAGAGAAATTCTATGAAGATCTTGATAAGATCCTCCAAATTAATATTTGGCGACTTCAGTACAAAAGTGGTTAAAGGTGCAGGAGAAATATATGGGAAAATATGTTTTGGGAGAGAGAATATGAGAAGTCAAAGACAGAGGCCTCTATACCATGAAAACTTTCTTCAAAACATAAAAAGAGAAGAGAAAGAATTGGCAGGTGCTGAAAAGAACATTACATGCAATGAAGCTGATACTGTAATAGAAAAAGACATTATTATGAACATGGTAGTTATCTCTGAGTTAGCTATTTGCAAGCCCATCAGAACTAAGATCAGAATTTGTAATAAACAAGAATATTAATGAGAAAAAGTTGGAATACAAGAAGATTTAACTCTGAATTATTTTTAAAAAGCTACTGAAAACAAAAAATGCAAATTGAACTAGAGAAATTTCATCCAGAATTATTAAACAAGACAATAGTTTTATGATAAATAATTATGCTTTAATAACATTAAATAAACTATGTAAAATCTCTCCTAATATTACTTAGGAATATGGTCATCATGTGAATATGACAAGAATAATCACGTTTTTAAATAAACAAGTAAAAGTTTGACACAAGCACTCCTCTTTCAAAATATTTTAGACCTTATCATCATGTTTTATTATGTATTAATTATTTGCATATATGTCATCTTTCTTCTCTACTACTCCGAAAGCTTTATTGAAAGTTCTAAGGATTAAAATGTTGGGCCTAGTGTTGATAAGATCTGGGTTTGAATCCCACCTTTGATACACTGAGAAAATCAAAGTGATTCTATTTTGCAACTGACTATTTCTGTATCACTGCTTCAGCTTTCTTCTCTGAGTTAAGTTTAGAAGTTCAGTTTTCCTGTTAATCACTGTTCTATTCTTGTGTCTTAGAAATCTGTATAGCTTTAAAAATAACAGTCTCCATAAGTGGAGAGATTGCAGAAATTCTTAGTTTGATCACTAATTCTGTCAATTATAAAGAGGTACATGACCAAAGGGAGGAATATCCTTCCATCAAGCAATGGGATATTAGTAATAAGATCCTTCCGAGCAAGAGCACCGGCTCCAGTGTTGGGATGACCTGGAGATCGAATCCCGGGCTCAGACACTCAGCATCACACCCAGAAATAACTGGCCGTATAACCTTGAGCAAGTTACTTAACCCCGATTGCTTAAAAAAAGAAAAAAGATCCTTGAAAAGGCATACAATTCTCTCAAAGTTTAGGAAATCCAGAGCAGTCTGCTTCAAATATTTGCTATATGTTGTAAGAATCAAGACTTTAAGGAAAATTCAACAACTCAGCATGTAAGATTAGTAATTATACTTAGAACTGGGAAAACCTGGGTTCAAATTTCTACCTCTCATACTTTCTAGGAAGTATAGGAAAGTCTCTACCTCTCAGGCTTTATTTCTTCATCTATAAAATGGCAATAAAAATACCTGGAATATTGACCTTATAGAGTAACTGAAAGGATCAAATGAGATAATGCATATGTTTTGCAAATTTTAAAGTACTATAGATGTCATGATATAGATGTCAACTTATTGATAACGCATGTTCAAAGAATAATCAGTTCTCTTCAGTTCTACAAATATTCAATGACTGCAAAGGATTTTACTAAGCTATTCAAGATATTTTGTTGTTGTTCAGTCATGCCCAATTCTTTGTTATTCCATGGGCCATAGCATGCCAGGCCCTTCTTTCCTCCACTATCTCCCAAAGTCTGTCCAAACTCATATTTGTTGGTTCCATGACACTATCTATCTCATCCTCTGCTACCCCCCTTTCCTTTTGCCTTCAATCTTTCCCAACATCAGGGTCTTTTCCAATGAATTTTTTCTTCTCATTCTATAGCCAAAGTATGTAAGCTTCTGTATTTGACCTTCCAATGAATAATCCAAGCTAATTTCTTTAAGTATTGACTGATTAGATCTCTTGCTGTCCACGGAACTCTCAAAAGTCTTCTCCAGCACCACAGTTTCAAAGTGTTGGTTCTGGGGCACTAAGCTTTCATCATAGTCCAATCTCACAGCTATACTACTAGAAAAACCACAGCTTTGACTATGCAGACCTTTGTTGGCAGGTGAAAGCTCTGCTTTTTAGTATGCAGTCTAGATTTGCCATAGCTTTCCCTCCAAGAAGCAAATGTCTTTTAATTTCAAACCTGCAGACACCATCTATAGTGATCCTTTGAGCCCCAAAATACAAAATCTGAAACTGCTTCCATTTCTTCTCCATTTGCCAAGAAGTAATTGGGACCATTTGACCCCTCTTAGATCATTACCTTATTGTGACAGAGGGGTTTGCATACCTCAATAAAATTATGAGCTATGTCATGCAGGGTTACCCAGGATGGACAGGTCATAGTGGAGAGTTCTGATAAAAGGTGATCTACTGGAGGAGGAAAAAGCAAACTATCTCAGTATGTTTGCCTCCAAAAACCAACCAAACAAACAAACCCATGGACAGTATTAAAATGATATGAGAGATATTGGTCAAAGATGAATAAGACAGATGGTAAAAAAAAAAAAAGTCACACCATGGGGAAATGGCAAAAAATGTATTACATTCTTACTTTCTTAAATTTCATGAAATACATCAAATGAGGATTATCTGTACTCTATAGTATTATAGGAATATGAAGACTATGGAAAAGACGCTGAGCCAAATATGACAAGCTTAAATTTTACACAGGTAAATGTAAAGTCCTATATACAGTGGCTCAAAAGATTAACTGCACAGGTATAGAATGGGTAGGTGGCAGGGACAGGTATGGGTATTGAATTCATGTGAGGAAGATCTAGGCAGTTCACCATAAAATTAATGAGTTAAAAAAAAATATCATAGGGCAGCAAAAATGCTAAATCATTCTGATGTTTCATTAGCAAAGATTAAATGTTTAAGAATGACAGAAGTGATAGTTTTCTTGTATTTTGCACTCTAGATATGTGACACCTGATATTCAGTTTAGTTGTTAAGGAAGATATTGAAAAGCTGAAGGACATCCCTCCAGGGAGGGCAACTAGGATGGCTGGATGGTGAAAATACTTGAAATTGTGAGAACTGTTTGAAATTACTGAGAATTCTTAGCCCAAAGAAGAGAAGACACTGACTGCAAACTAATAATGAATCATTTAATTTATAATATTTTTCCCTTTGAAAATATGGACTGATAAATATAATTCTGACTTATTTAAATATTGAAAGATATGACTGTGTACTTTAGGCAAGGGCAAAGACAAGGCATTTAGTAGAACTGGCTTAAGTAAAATACAATACTTTAAACTTCAGGAGAACTTTGATTTCATTTAAACGGTATTGCCTCCATTGATGTAGATCACAGCCCAGACATATCTTATCATTATACACACACACACACACACACACACACACATATGTGTGTGTGTCCATATATATGAGCACACACACATATACACATACATATATATGTATATACGTGTGTGTATGTGTATTTCATGAATAGCAGTGCAGCATTCTGGCTGTTAATCTGATACTCTCTGCTACTGTAATATGATCAACCCACCTCCTTTCTCTGTCCATATGTATCCTTGATATTATTGTATGTGAAGCATTCTACAAACCTTAAAATGCACTATGTAAGTATTACCTATCATTATCATGTCATTTATATTACTTATTGAATATAGGTTGTCATCTAAAATCTGATAAAACCTCTCTGCTCACTATTCATCTCTCCATTGATCTTTGTGTCAACTTTGAAGACGATACTGTTCCAAGATATGCAATCATACATAATCCTCAGCACATCTGTGTTAAACAGATGGGCTTTTGTGCCAGGGGGCAGTTTAGGGCTGTTGAAAGAGCCGAGTATTTCCCAAAGAAATCTGGTCCACTTTTTTTTTCTCCTACTCAATTTCAGCCCCAAATTACTGGCATGCCATAATACCTGGTCAAGTATGTATGTATGCATGCATGTATATATGTAAGTATATATGTATGTAATACACATATATGCTAATAAATAAACTCAAATTAATTTAACTACTATATGTCCTGATCTTGATTTTTTCATCCATTTATTTTTTCCTGTGAGGACTATATGTTTTGTGTTACCACAGTTCTCATTTGATAGGAGCTATAGTGCTCTGAGGCTTAATAAAATACTCCAACAGATCTATGATGTCATGGACGATGTACTCCTTACAAAAATACAAATGACAGCTCAACCTTATAATCCATCCTATCAAACTCTTGTCCAAGTCTTCCCATAAATCTTCCATCAGTAGGTAGGAGTTCACCCAGCATGCTAGCGGGCCTTCCACACACATAGTGGGGCAGATAGTAACAGAGAACACAAGCCATTTGTCTATTATTCCTTCCCCTCACCATGTGATCACCTCATCTTCTTTTTAGACTATATATTTCTTTGATGGCATGCTTTACTCTGCTTCTGCCTGATTCTCATTTGTAATGTGCTGCAGCCTGATTACACTACCATACCATTTGGGAGACCCTTAACTTCAATTCTTTGAAAACCATAGTGTCCTGTGAATCACAGCCATTACAGCATCATTAGGAGAATATTTAGTGATGCAAAGTTGGGCTTTTCAGGAGAAAAATGAGGTCATTAAAAAAAAAGGTATCATTTCCTGAAATAAAGATAATTCATCCAGAAAGAGGAGGATCTAGAGAATATTATCCTCTACAGGGAATTCATCTTCTATTTGGCCCCTGTACTGGACTTCCTCTAAGACAGGGAGCACCTTCAGGAAGGATGTTCCCCAATTTGTTGCCTTACTTGATATTAATAACCAGAAGGTTGTTGAATTGAATTATCCCTATGCTTGTATTTAATCAAAGAATGTTTATGTACTTAATATAAGAAGATAGTCCTTAGGGCTATTGTGCTCTGCCACATAAAAAATTATTTTTTATACAAGAGGAACACTGTGAGGTCTTCTGTACCTTTCAGTCAGTAGGATGACTCTAAAAATGTGATCTACTGTGGAATATCATTTATGAAATGTTTCCTTTTCAAATTTTTGTCATGCACACTCAATATATCTGTAGAAAATTCTCACAAAGATATTTATGAAGAAAACAAAGTAGGTATATGGATGGGTAAAAATGAATGAGTGAATGAAAAAAGCATTTATTAGGAACCTGCTATATGCACTATGCATTAGGGATACAAATAGAAGATTAACACTGTCCCTTCCCTAAAGAAACACAGACATTGTAGTGGGGAAGACAACATATACAAAAGGTTTCAGATACTTAGGCTATGGAAGCAAAGCAGATATCAATGTTTCATCTTTAATTTCATTTTCACTGGTAAAATCCTAACAGTTTCTGGTGCTGAGCTATTTCACAGTGTCAAGGACTTTGGTAGTTAGAACTTTCTATTTTGGGTGCTACAAAATTAGTTGCCAGGGATGCTTCCCAGGATGATGGCTGTAGATGGCTGAACTGGAAATAAAATTGGTAGACTGATGGGAGCTGTCACCAGGACTCTTGGGGAATATCTGCCCACTGGTCAACAGTTGATGATGGTGGTAGCAAAGAAGGTAAGTAGTTACTGATCTGTCCTCTAAATTACCTGTTTGGAGTATTAATACTGTATATGTTGGCTTTTTTTCCCCCTATTTTGCTGAGATCTTCCCTTCCCCCTAAGACATACTAGACATATTATAAAGGGATTCCTTAATATTTTGAAAATTGTATTATCTCCTGTAGTGTGTACACACCTCTGTGTGTATTTAGCCTAGTCTAGACATTCTTCCTCACTATGTCTTCTTAGGTGCCATTTCTATTCCCTCATTTTAAAATGGGGGATTAGCTGTGGTGTTTGGGGTCTAAATGGGGTGCTCCTATTGTCACTGATGATGAAAACAATGACAAACCTGTCTCATTTTCTATTTGTTGCCATCTTGCCAGCATCATTTAGGAATTAACTTGGAAGTGAAAACTTAGCCAACCTGTAGACTTGTTTATACCTCCATTGATTTCTGCTTTCTGAAGAGATATGACTCACAATCTTTCAAACATTTCCTCTAATATTTTACAAAGAAGTCTAGATTCTAAATTGTGCTACTTTTGCACTTTCTCTAGCACAGTGTCTAACATATAGTAGGCACTTAATAAGACAACCTGGTAAGGAATTTGAGGCAATATAGTGTAGTGGACTGATGGATATGATGTTAGATGGCGTTAGTTAGAATCCTGGATCTACCCATTTATTACCTATTTATTATTTTGACTTTGGGGAAGTTACTTAACATCTGCGGGTCTCACTTTTTCCACCTGTAAAATGAAAGGGCTTTTATTCACTACATGGATACTAAGGTCCTTTTTACTTCTGAGTCAGTGAACCAAGTGTTTGCTTGGGTCCCTTCTACAACTGTCACTCTTCACTGTGGCAGCATTTTATATCTGTTAAACTTTTGCAGGAAATCGTGATAGTTTAAATCTGTATCTTTGTTTTTTTTCCCCCCAGTTCTTATATCAGTATCAATAACCTATTTGAGTAGGTATTGATGCTATTATTATATATAGTATTTTATCATCATCTTTTGTGATGGTGATTTTAACCTTTGGTCTAACTAACTGCATATAGCTCTTGTTGATAGAGATCTCACACCATTAACCAGCTGCTTCCTATCTATTAAAATTTAGATGATTGCGGCGGCTAGGTGGCGCAGTGAATAGAGTACTGGCCCTGGAGTCAGGAGGACCTGAGTTTAAATCTGGTCTCAGACATTCAACACAAAACTAGCTGTGTGACCTTGGATAAGTCACTTAAGCCCAATTGCCCTACCTCCCCCCCTCCAAAAAGAAAAAAAAAAAAACCAAAACATAAAATTTACATTATTTCACTTCTTTGGTGGTAAGGGGACATGGTAATATTGTTTGGTGCTTATCATATTCAGCACCTTAAAAACCTTGTAAGAAAATATTAATATCCTCCATTCTCTAAATTGCCCAAATATCAAAGGATATGAGATTTGCAGCCAAATATTCTGCTTCTTGCTTCTGTGTGTGTATATATACACACATACACATCATACACTAAAGAACTATACATAAATCTTTATTCATTTAAATATATGTTCCATGAAGAATTCATCTATACCAATTTGATTTTTAAATAACTGCTTTTCCCATCACTCTGATGAGGAAAGAGAATTTATGATAGTATTCTCAAACTTCTTCACTTCAGAATGCTGAGAGCTTCTGTGACAAAATATGAAAAATTGAGAAAATAGTTGCAGTCAACTTTGCTTTATTCATAATAAAAAGTCACTGACTTTAGTGATCATTTAGTTCAATCTCCTCATTTCACAGATGAATAAACTGTGGCTAAGTGGTTTGCTTAAGATCATGACTGTGATCACTATCTATGATGAGAAAATACCAACGAAAATGGTTGGCACTAACCATACTTTCTGATCCTTCTGACTCTAAGTCCTGTGCTTTACATTTGGTGGGCAGAAGCACAAATAATTTATATGTGGCATTCACTGAAAGAAACATACATGTGCTCATTCTTTCTATGCTCCAAGTCCCCCTAAATTCAACATTATTTTTGAATCATGGGTTTAGAGCTGGAAAGATTTTTAGCAATCCCTTAATTCAAATGCCTCACTTTAAAGTCTAAGAAATAGACAGAAGGTTAGGTGGCTTGTTCAATATCACACAGGTAAGTAGTAGCACTGGAATCTGAATCGTGATCCTTTGATTCTAAACTACATTACCTTGGAACACAACTGGGAGGTGAAAAGGTAAAAAGGAGGAAGCTACAGCTAATCCATGAAGCAAACTATAAAGAGTTGATGGTATTATGAGTAATGAAAGAAAAGTTTTAAGGACTTTATTAAGTAACCAAAGATGAGGAAAAATGGTCTAGTCTATAAAAGGGGACAGAGTGCACTAAAAGAGGAAAAAGAAAAAATAATAAAACAAAATTTCTTTTAGAAATTCATAAATACCCTAAGTGGAGAGAACTGATGAATGTTCTGGGTATTGGAAGAAAGCTGTAATTAGGACCCTTTTATTAGCAAAGGCTGGGTTTGCTATGTCTGATGAGAAAATACAAATCAGCAGAAGAAAATGGCTAAACAGAATTGGCTCCCAGGCACAAAAATTGATGAACATAGTGAGAAAAAGGCTTTCAAGTCTGTGATATTTCATATTGTATTCAAAGACAATGTTCAAAGTACAATTTTAAAAGGAACATAAGGATAACTACCAAATGTGTGTGCTTAATCTGAATATCTCTTGAAATTCCCTTGGGTGATATGCAAGTTTGAAGAAAACCTAACCACTGTTTTTTTTTTTTCCTTTTTCTTTCTTGGAAAAACAAATAGAAAAATGAACAATCTAAGTACAATGAAAATACATATGTAGATTTTTGAGGTAAAAAGTCCACTAATCTACTCAAAACCAGAAGAAATAAGGGGCTGTCAACTAATCCCAGTTCCTCTCACCTGCTTCCTTATTTACTTAGGCTTTCAAAGAAATGACTAAGTTGAAAGGAAAAGAAAAGACAGCAATAGAGTACAAGGAAATTAGTTAGAATATGTTGAAGTAACAAGAAAGCCTATTCATACTATGACATCAATATTATAAAAATGAGCAATTTTGAGGACTTTTAAAAATAAAGAATGAAATAACCAGAAGTTTACACAATAACAACAACTATACTATAAAAACAAAACTTGGAAAGCTCTAAGAACCATGGATTAATAGCACAACCATTCATGATTCCAGAGGACCAATGATGAAAGGTGCTATCCATTACAGAGATGTAATGAAGTCAGGGGTGCAGAATGGAACAAATATTTTTGTTTATAGCCACTGAGGGAATTTGTTTTGCTTGATTATGTTTATCTGTTACAAGAAATATTTCTTTCCTTTCCTTTTCTTTTTTACCCCCATTGGAGTGAGGATGAGAGGGAGAGAAAATTTATTTGCTAATTTTTTTTTTTAATAGTGAAGTGGAAGATGGTAGGAAGCTAAATAGATGTGAAACATTGTAACTGTATTATTAGTTTTATTTAACTGTTTTACTTTGTTTAAAGAGACCTCTCATGTAGTTGTAATCTATAAATATATGTAACATAAAAACAAAATATGTCAATAAACTTAAAAACAAAAACAAATCTTGCCTCAGACACTTAATGTGACCCTGGGCAAGTCATCTAATCTTTCAAACTCAAGTCTCCTCATCTGTGAAATGATCATGATAATAGTACCTCAAAGGTTTCTTGTGAGGATTAAAAAGAAAAATGACAATTGAAGAATTTGGCAAACCTTAAAGTGCTATAGAAATGTAAGCCATTATTACTGTTATACTCAACTATCTTAATTTTGCTGAATTGCTTTCTTTTCCCTCTTTTATTCTTTGTTATTGATGATGCCTCTCTGGGCAAGGGGGAAGGATAAATAAACATGGAAATAAACATGATGTAAAAACAAAAGATATCAATAAAAAATTTTAGAGGGGTAAAAATGGGAAAGAAAAAAAGACCTGCTTAGGACACTAAGCTGCAGGGCAGGTAGGTGGCACAGTGGCTAGAACACCAGGTCTGAAATCAGTAAGACTTGAGTTTAAATCCAACCTCTGACACTAGCTGTGTGGCCTTGGGTGAGTCATTTGACCCTGTTCATCTCAGTTTCCTCATCTGTCAAAAGAGCTGGAGAAGGGAATGGCAAAACCACTGCAGTATCTTAGCCATGAAAACCCTAAATGCCAAGAGTCTGGCATGACTGAAACAACTCAGCAACGACAACAGAACACCAAGAAGTTAAGTAACACGCCCACTCACACAGCTTGTAAATGTCCTAGGCAGGACTTGTACTTGGGTCTTCCTGGTTCCAAGAGCAGCTCTTTCCATTCTGGCATGTTGCCTCTTGGCTAAATGATGATGATGATAAAGACGATAAAACAGTTGCTTACATTCATGTAGCACTTTAGTGGGTCACAAAGCACTTTCTTCATACAATGTGTGGTCAGCAGTTTGGGGCTGGACCTCTGGTTTCCACCAAGAAGTAACTCACTTCATACATGTCAGTTATATTCTTAAAAAGTTGCCCCAAGTAACTTGGAGGTTAACTGATGTGCCCATTAGTCAAGCAATCTATGTGAGAGGTAGAAGACTTAAAAACATAGTTAGTCCTGACTCCAAGTTTGACCCCTTTGTGCACTATTACATGCCAGCGAAGAATTAAACCTGAAACTGAGAATTTAGGTGATTTTGCTATGATTGCTCGGCCTTCAGCTGGGACATGAAAAGAATAAGCGGCAGAACAGAGATTCAAAGTCAGATATTCTGGCACATAGTCTACTGCACTTTTGACTGCACTAAGCTGTATCCCTAGAGAAAGGAAGTAAAAACTAAAAAAAATTTAAAGTAACTTCTGGCTGTTGGCATTACTGTTGTCAGTGAAGTCATCTGGCAACTAAGCTCATGCCCAAGATGATGATGTTCAAAGGTTCAATGCTGAGGTCTCAGAGCGCTGGAATAATTATTCAAAGTTCTGGGGGGGGGGGCGA
>NW_027187345.1:2707593-2709536 GCF_028583685.1 Petaurus breviceps papuanus
GGGGGGGGGGGCGAGAGAGAGAGAGAGCGAGAGAGCGAGAGAGAGAGAGAGAGAGAGAGAGAGAGAGAGAGAGAGAGAAAGAGAAAGAGAGAGAGAGAGAGAGAGAGAGAGAGAGATTCCCTTCAAAGATGTCAAAGGGACAGTGTTGTTTGATCAAATGTCTAAGAACCTCAGCAAGACTAGGAAGCCAATTTACAGTGGGTGATGCCATCTCAGCATAGCCTCAGACAGAGTCTGTCTGTGTGGTGGCATAAGAAACAACCACATCAGGTGTAAATGAGAGGGCGCAGTTCAGTTCAGAAATATTTACTTGATGCTGACCATGTGCATGGCATTATGCCAGGCACAGAAGATATAAAAATAAAAATCAAAGCAGTCTGAGCCATCAAGGAGCTTATATAGTGATGGGGGAGGGGGAAGAATATGGACACAAATAGGTAAGGGCCAACCACCTACAAGAGTAATTAAAAAAAAAAAGATTTTCAAGAGGGAAAGAGTGCTAATAAGGGTTCAGGAAAGGTATGGCATAGGAGGAGGCTTGCCAAATGTTTCTTGAAAAAAGCTTAAGGATTCTATAAGGTATACATAGAAGTATATAGTATATATAGAAAGGTATGTGAGAGTTCTGTCAAGGTCCAGAGGTGGAAGATGAAATACCATGCATGGGAAACAGCTAGCAGGCAACTTTGCCTGAGAGGTAGACTGTCTATAGTCAAGATGAATATGTTAGCTGAGACAGAATAAAGAATGATTGAAGATTTCTGAATTAGGGCAGTATAGGATCTTATCTGCATTATAAAGACCTGTCTAGTGCACAGCTCATGTAGGGACAAGTTAACTACAACATTCCAAGTTTATCTCATGGAGGACAAGCCAATTTGTAAAGCCCACTAATAAGGACCTGAAAGTGGGTAGCACTACTTCCCAGATTTCGAATATGAACTTGACCACCCTAGGAAGCAGAAAAATAGGCCAAAATCAGGTACAACTGACAACTCACAAGGCTATAACCAATATCCAGATAAACCCAATACTGGGGAGATGATTCAGAAATGTAACCATCACCTCAGACTGAGTAAGAAAATCCATATGGGGGTGGCCAGGTGGCTCAGTGAGTAAGAGCACCAGCACCAGTGTCGGGATGACCTGGGGATAGAATCCGGGCTCCGACACTTAGCACCACACCCAGAAATAACTGGCCGTGTAACCTTGAGCAAGTTATTTAACCCTGATTGCTCATAAAAATAAAAAAAGAAAATCCATATGAATTCAAAAGAATTCAATAATAATCCATAAGAATTCAAAAGATGGGTAGTGTTGATAGATTTCACCAATAAGTTACAAATAAAACTACATATTTACAATTTAGGTTTTTTTTTTGGGGGGGGGGGCAGAGGAGAATGGAGCACACTGTATGAGGCCATATTTGAACTTGGGTCCTCCTGACTCCAGGGCTGGTGTTCCATGGCATCACCCAGCAGCCCCTCACAACATCACAGTCTTGATAAATTTTGAATACCCATAGATTTTTACTTTACACTTTAAGACAGAAAGAGAGATACAGGACTACAGATAGGGTGAATTTTTTCAAGTGACTGTGCATGCAACAGACATGATACAATGAGCTATAAAATAATCCTATAATCTGTAAATTATTACATTTAATGTGGTAGCCCTAATTTCCTCTGGAATCACTATAATACTGTAAGGCAACTTGGTGCTTAACAAAAAAGAAATTTTTAATTTGTGTGAGGGGATAATGTTCCTGGGAAAACTATTCTGTGAAATATTAATCTAAATAAAGATCATCAAAAACATTCTCATTAAAAAATACAGAAAGGGGGGGAGGCTAGGTGGCGCAGTGAGTAGAGCACTGGCCCTGGAGTCAGGAGGACCTGAGTTCAAATCCAGCCTCAGACACTTAACACAAAAACTAGCCATGT
>NW_027187345.1:2714536-2850257 GCF_028583685.1 Petaurus breviceps papuanus
AACCTTTATATATATATATATATATATATATATATATATAAAGGTTAACAGTGGAACAAATTATATCTACAACACATAAAAGCAAACAAAATTGGCAACTTAGTCTTTGATAAGATGCAACCTCTCCAATTACTAAGTAAGAACTTATTTGATGGAAATTACTGGGGAAACCAGAAAGCAATCTAGCTGAAATTAGGTTTAGACCAACACCTCACACTACACGCAACCTAAACCTCTATTGGAAACACAACTTAAATATAAAATATCACATCGTAAACAAATTAGAGGAACAAGAAATTTCCTTTGAATTCTATGGTTAGGGGTCATTTTCAAAAGACATAATGAATGGAACTGACTCAAATGTATAATAACAACAGCCAATCACAACAGATAAATCACTAAAGAATATGTATAGACAATCTTCAAAAAAAAAAATCCAAACTATCAACCGTCATAAAAAAATGCTCTAATCACTACCAACTAAAGAAACCTAAATTAAAACAATGTATAACCTTCAGATTAGCAAAGATGACAAAAAAAGGAAAATGAGAAATGTTGGAAGGGTTGCAGGAAAACAGACACATTAATGCACTTCTGATGGAACTATGAATTGGCAAGCCATTCTGAACATCCATCTGGAACTATGTATGTCTCAAGAGTCACTAGAGCTCGATTATGCATATCCTTTGATTTAACTACATACCCATCTACATCATAAAGTAAATATGAAAAAGACCTCTATGATCAAAAATATTTATAGTTCTTTTTGTGGTGCAAAGAACTGGAAACTAAGGGGATGTCCATCAAGTAGGGAATGGCTAAACCAATTATAATAAATGAATGTAATGAATATTATATTTGTTAAATGATGAAAGAGACATTTCAGAGAAACCAGGGAAGAGAAGACTTGTATGAAGTGATGCAGAGTGAAGTAAGCAGAACCAGAAGAAAAAAATTAACAATATTGTAAATACAAACAATTTTGAAAGACTTAAGAAATCTGGATCAATGAAATGCCCAACAATGATTTCAGAGGGTTAACGATCATAAGTCATCCTTGACCTCTTAACAGAGAGATGATGAAATCAAGATATAGAATGAGACACACATTTCTAGAAATGGTCCTTGTGGGAGTTTGTTTTCCTTAACTATGTATATTTTTATTACAAGAATTTTTTTTCCCATATCTGCAGTGGGTGTAAGAGGGATGGGAGGAAAAAGAAATACTTTGTTGAAAAAAATTATATATATATAAAAGAAAACCTGTTAAATGAAATGATATATTTAAGGGAAAATAATCCCCACCCCAACCTACCTCCAATATTCACAAGGAAAACAATACATAATGTTTCTAATTTTATTCCCTTAAATCAGTGGTGTCAAATTCAAGCAGTCACATATTGACTTAGAAAGCCACAAATTTAACATTATATTGTAGTGTACTTTTATTTATTTTATTAAAACATTTCTCAATGATATTTTAAACTGGTTCAGGCTGCACTCAGGAGTTCTGTAACCACAGTGAATTTGACACAAATGCCTATTTCCTAGGATTAGGATCCTCTATTCCATGGCTAAATTCTGTTTGGTCTACAAGGCAAGTATGAATTTTAAGTTTTTAAAATTAAGTCCCTGAGAAGACAAAAAGATAAGCATTTTACACAGACAGAACGAAGCCTTTCTGAATGGAAGAAAAATCTGATCTTTGGCACAAAGCACTAAAAAGTATTTAATTCAGCCTATCTTTGTCAAATCTATTTTTCATGCTTCTTTAATTAGCCATTACATAGAATCTGTTTTCTTTGAAAAAAATTTTAAAAATAATTTTAGGGTCTTCATTTTAGAGATGAAAAGACTGGGGCCCTGGGAAATTAAGTGAAGAACCCAGGTCTTCTGACTCCTAATTGTATGTTCTTTCCAATACACTATACTTATTAGATGAGTATATGTTTCTTGGCCTTCATTTAAAAATTATACAATAATGGAGGTAGAGCCAAGATGGTGGAGGAAAGGCAGACTTGCCTGAGTTCTCCCTCAAACCCCTCCAAATACTTTAAGCAATGACTCTAAAGATTCTAGAGCAACAGAATTCACAAAAAGACAAGAGTGAAACAAATTTCCAGCCAAAGACACCTTGGAAGGTCAGCAGGAAAGATCTGGTGAGGGAAGAGTGTAGCCCAGTACAGGCTGCACCAGCACAGACCATAAACCCGGAGCAGGCCTCAGGGTGACAATCACTGGCAGCTGCCAGACCTCTCAACCCACAGACACCAGAGACAACTCAGAAAGCTAGCAGGAGGGGTCTCTCACACCTGGGTAAGAATGGAACATAGTCCAGTTTAGGCTGCACCAGTACAGCCCCAGACCCAACCAAACCAGGAGCAGGTCTTGGGAGTGATTCAATCAGCAGTGGCAGTGGTAGCAGTAGCAGCTACTTCTGGAGCTCTCAGCCCACAGATGGTAAGGGGGTTGAACAACTGGTCAGAAAAAAACTACAGGGTCACTTTGCTAGCACTGGGGCAGGATTCTGTTGCATTGCCTATACTTGGTACCAGATCGCAGTCCTGGGTGGCAGTCCCAGGGTGAGGAGTAGGACTAGCATAGCAGACCTCATGGCCACAGTGGAGGAGACAGAAAAGAGTGCTTGTGGTAACTTATAGTTCACAGCATGGGCCAGGAGAGTAGCAAACAAACTTGGATCATACCACCTTTGAAGGACAAAAAACTTATAGGTCCCTAGAAGTATCTTTGAAAACAGCTATACAAAATCCCTGAAGCTTGGGACAACATACCCTCCACCCTGGAAGCGGAGCCCTACATTAACAAAGAGTTACAAGTCAAGTAATAGATTGGGAAAACAAGTAAACAATGGGGAAAAAACCCTCTGACTATAGAAAGTTATTATGTTGGCAAGGAAGATCAAAACATGTCTCAGCAGAAGACTACAAAGTCAAAGCTCCTATATCCAAAGACTCTAAGAAAAAGATGGATTGGTCACAGGCCATGGAAGAGCTCAAAAAGGATTTTGAAAATTAAGTAAGAGAGGTAGAGGAAAAACTGGGAAGAGAAATGAGAATGATATAATAAAACCAAGAAAAATGAGTCAATAGCTTGGTGACACACACAAAAAATGAAGAAAATAACAACTAAAAAAAAACCCTAAGCCCAATGGTAAAAGAGGTCCAAAAAGCCAATGAGAAGAATGTCTTAAAAAGTCGAATTTGCCAGATGGAAAAAGAATCTCAAAAGCTGAATGAAGAGAATCATTGTTTCAGAATTAGATTGGAGCAAATGGAAGCTAATGACTTTATGAGAAATCAAAATGCTGTTAAACAGATCCAAAAAGAATGAAAGAATAGAAGGCAATGTGAAACATCTCATAGGAAAAAACACTGAGCTGGAAAACAGATCCAGGAGAGATAATTTAAAAATTATTGGACTACCTGAAAGCCATGATCAAAGAAAGAACCTAGAAATCATCCTTCAAGAAATTCTCAAGGAAAACTGCCCTGATGTTTTAGAACCAGAGGACAAAATAGAGGTTGAAAGAATCCACCGATCACTTCCTATAAAAGATCCCAAAAAGAAAACTCCTAGGAATATTATAGCCAGGTTCAGAAATTCCCAGATCAAGGAGAGAATATTACAAGCAGCCAGGAAGAAACAATTTGAATATTGTGGAAACACAATCAGGATAACCCAGGATCTGGCAGCTTCTACACTGAGGGATCGAAGGGCTTGGAATGTGATATTCTGGAGGTCAAAGGAGCTGGGATTAAAACCAAGAATCACCTACCCAGCAAAACTCAGCATCATGTTTCAGGGGAAAATATGGTCATTCAGTGGAATAGAGGACTTTCAAGCATTCTTGATAAAAAAAAAACCAGAGTTGAATAGAAAATTTGACATTCAGATACAAGAAGCAAGAGAAGCATGAGAAGGTAAACAGGGAAAAGAAATCATAAGGAACTTATCAAAGTTGAACTATTTACATTCCTAAATGGAAAAACAATAATTGTAACTGATGAAACTTTTCTCAGTATGAAAATAGCTGAAGAGAACAGAAATATATATGAGGGTATATGGGTGTATGAATACATATGTGAATGTGTGTATATATGTTTACAGTTATACATAGATAGAGGGCACAGAACCAATTTAATAGGAAGGGATGATACTTAAAAGGTGAAATTAAGAGGTGAGAGAGGAATATAATGAGAGGAGATGGGGAGAGACAGAATGAGGTAAACTATCTCATATAGAAGAGGCAAGGGAAAATGGTTACAAGGAAGGGAAGGATAGGAAGGCAAAAGGGAATGGGTCAACCTTATTCTCACTGAATTTGGCTTGGGGAGGGAATTAAATATACACTAAATAGTGTATCTCACCCTACAGGAGAGTAGGGGGGAAGGAGATGAGAGGGGGAATGATGGAAGGGAGGGCAGGCTCGGGAGGAGGGAAGTTGGAAGCACCCACTTTTGAAAAGGGATGGGATCAAAGTAGAGAATAGAACAAATGGGAGGTGGGATAGGAGGAAGGGAAATATAGTCAGTCTTTTACAATATATCTACTGTGTTAATATTTTGCATTAGGTACACATGTACAACCTATACTGAATTGCTTATCTTCCCAGTAAGGGTGGGTGACAAGAGAGGAAGGGAATGAATCTGGAATTCAAAGTTTTAAAATCAAATGTTTAATATATATATATATATATATATATATATATATACATACTATTATTAATACTATTTTACATGTAATTGGGAAATAAGATATACAGGTACTGGGGCATAGAGATCCACCATGCCCTACTGGAAAAGTCAACAGGGGTATGGGAGAAAATATGGGAGAGAGCAGACTGGGGGAGGGGATATCCTATGGGACTGCTATTTTGGGGTGGTGGGTAGGGGAAAAACGGGGAGAAAATTTGTAACTCAAAATCTGGTGGAAATGAATGATGTAAACCAGAAGTTAATAAAGCATTTGAAAAATCAAGGAAAAAAACTAGTCTGTATACTTGGACAAATTACTTAACCCCAATTGCCCTCCAAAAGGCAAAAAAAAAAAAAACCCAAACTCTCCAAAAAAACAAACAACAAAAAAGAAATTATCAAGCAAAATTGCCCTGACATTCTAGAACCTGGGTGTAAAAGAGAAGTTGAAAGAATCCACCAATCTCCTCCTGAAAGAGATTCCAAAATGGAAACTCCCAGGAATATTACAGCCAAATTCCAGAGTTTCCAGGTGAAGAAAAAAATAATGCAAGCAGCTAGAAAGAAAGAATTCAAGTACTGAGGAACCACAATCAGGATAACACAAGATTTTGCAGCTTCTATATTAAAGGACTGGGATATGATGTTCCAGAGGACAAAAGTGCTAGGATTACAACCAAGAATCACCTATGCAGCAAAATTACACACAATCCTTCAGGGGGAAAAACATTCAATGAGATAGAGGACTTTCAAGCATTCTTGATGAAAAGACCAGAGCTGAATAGAAAATCTAACTTAAATATTGGATTCAAGAGAAGCATAAAAAGGTAAACAAAAAAGGGAAATCATATTGGACTTTAAAAAAAGGTTAAACTGTTTATATTCCTATATGGGAAGATATTTTGTAACTCCTAAGACCCTTCTCATTATTAGGGTAATTAGAAGGAATACGCACATGCACATGCACACACACACACACACACACACACTAACACAAAAGTACTTTTTTTTACTTTATATATGTAGATGTAGAGAGGGCACAGGTGACCTCAATATAAAGGAATGATATATTAAAAAGTTAAATTAGGGGGTGAGACAGGAATGTACTTAGAGAAAGAAAAAGGGAGAGGTAGAATAGGGTGAATTATCTCACATAAAACAAGCAAGAAAAAGCTTTTACAGTGGAGGGGAAGAGGGGGGAAAAGAGGAAGTGAGTAAACCTTATTCTCATCAGAACTGGCTCAAATAGGAATAACATACAAACTCAAATTCCTGATACCCTACAGGAAAGTAGGAGGGTAAGGAAATAAAGCGGGTGGGGGGGGGGGAGAGAGATTATAGAAAGGAGGACAATTGGGAGAGGGGACAGTCAGAAGCAAAACACGTTTGAGGAGATAGAGTGAAAGGAGAGAGAGAATAGAATAAATGGAAGGGATAGGATAGAGGGAAATATATTTAGCAATAGTAACTGTGAAAAAAAAATTGAAGCAAGTTTCTTTGATAAAGGCCTCAATTCTCAAACATATAGAGAACTGAGTCAAATTTATAAAAGAGCCATTCCCCATTTGATAAATGATCAAAAGATATGTTTTCAGATGTAGTAATCAAAACTTTCTATGACCATATGAAAAAAATGCCCTAGCTCACTACTGATCTGAGAAATGCAAATTAAAACAATTCTAAGGTACTACAGCATATCTCTTGGATTGGTTAATAGGACAGAAATGGTAAATGATAAATGTAGGAGAGGATATGGGAAAAATGAGATATCAATGCACTGTTGCTAGAATTGTGAACTGTTTCAACCATTTTGTAGAGTCATTTGGAACTATGCCCAAAGGGCTATAAAACCATGCATACCCTTTGACCTAGTAATACTACTAAGTTTGTATCCCAAAGGAGGTGGAAAACAAATGGGAAAAGAACTTATATGTACAAAAATATTTATAGCAGCTCTTTTCTGGGGGCGGGGAATTGGAAATCCATCAGGTGAGGAATGGCTAAACAAGTTGGGGTATGGGATTATGATGAAATGCTACTGTACTTTAAGAAGTGATAAAAAGAATGCTTTCAGAGAAACCTGGAGGGACTTGCATGGATTGTAGCAAAATGAAATGTACTGTATACAAAAGTGACAGCAATACTGTAAAATAATCAGCTGAGAATGACCTGCCTATTCTCGGTAGTGCAACTATCTGGAACAACTCTGAAGGAATTATGATGAAAGATGCTATCCATCCCCAGAGAAAGAATTGATGGTGTCTGAATACAGATCGAAGTATACTTTTTTTTACTTTATTTTTCTTGAGTTTTTTTTTTTTTGTCTATGTTTTCTTTTACAACAAGACTATTAGGGATATGTTTTGCATGACTACATATGAATAACCTATACTGAACTGCTTGCCTTCTCAATGAGGGGGTGGGAAGGGAGAGAATTTTGAAGAGTTTAAAAATCAATGTTTAAAATGTATTTGCATGTACCTGGGGGAAAATAAAATACCTATATACATATGCTTCCCACCCCCCCCCTCGCCTCCAGACCTGAAATTGGAGAATTCATTCTCTACCAATGCAGATTTTCAGCTACTCTGGAACTTAGAAATAAATTGATTTGCAGTCACATAGTTAGGATGGGCCAGATATGAGGCTTGCCAGGTTTTGCTAATTCCAATCTCTATCCAGCATACTGTGATGCCCCATATTAAAAGATTCCTTAAATTTATATATGGTTTTAAGATTTACAGAGTACTTATGTACATTCATCCACCTGATCCTTGCAACAGCCCTGTGTCTAAGTAAAGCAAGTGTTTACCCCATTTTACCGACAAGGAAACAGGATCAGAGACAAGACTACAGCTAATAAGTCACCAGAACTGGGATTTGAACCCAGCTCCTCTAAGTTCAAGATAATATTCACTAACTCTTTCATATATTTCTCTTTATAGCAAAAGCCCCTTCCCCTTGAGTTTAGTCTGTGGGCCTCAAAAGAAAAAAAAATTTCCAATTTCTTGCGTTTGATATCAAGTTCTCCATGTTTTTTTTTTCCATCCTAAAGTAAGATATCTAAAGTTAGATCTATACTTATAGATCCCCAAAATATTTTTAGTAAAAGGTAAATTAAACAGACATTATCATATTAGGACTACTACTATATCTCATGTAGAACTAGAAGGTCTTACGTTAATCACTGACTGATTATAAGATGAAAGAAGTCATAGCTATTTTTCCACATTTCTGAAGACAACATGGAATAAGTCCACTCATCTGTTTTACCACACTATACTATAGGACAAAAAAGAAAAACCTTTCTTATCAGCAGGAAAGGAGAACATATGAATAAAAAAAAACACTGCAAAGTATGCCCATTTCCTATATTAATTTCTCTATTATCTAAAGTCAAAGCAAAGAAATCTTTTAGAGTATATAAATAAGATAGATCACAGATACTCACGTACAATTCTCATGTACCATTGGTACTCACTCTGACTTCATTTGGTAGTGAATTACAATGCAGGAACCACATGTACAATTATTAAATTGTAAATGACTAGCGACTATATCCTCTAGTTTTTAACACAATCTAATAAAGAAATTAAGAGTTCTTGAAGAACTGCATGTTAAAATTGAAAGGGACAAGTCTGACTACCACTAGATAAGATGGAATTATTAAGCATTTAGAATCAAGATTCATTCTCAGTGGTAACTAGCCACATAGGCTTTATCCATCCCTTCAGTCTACAGGAACCCACATTGTGGATAAGAACTGGCCTCAATATCAAAAGACCTGAGTTTAAGTCCTGTCTATGACACATGATGACTGTGTGAGTCTAGGTAAGTCATTTAACTTTTCAATGCTCTAGGCAAATGTAAAGGGTGGTGGTTGTAGAGAGAGTGCCAATTTTCATTAGTAAAGAGATTTTCTTTATCTTAACATTTCCTATACCAATGAAAACACAGGTCCAAGCCTATTCATTTATTAACCCTATTAATTTTTTTGAGACCCAAGATAATGCCTCAATCCCTGTCATCAAGCTGAGCTGATCAAATTTAAATGTAAGGGAAATACAGATTCTTACTTTAGTTGTAATTGACTACCAAATGAAGCCAGAGTGAGTACCAATGGTACATAAGAAGTCTGAGGTTGATTCCCTTAAAAAAACAAAAGAACCCATAGCTAATAAGAGATCAGAAAAGGATATCTGTTCATTTCAGGATACAAATTTATGACAAGGACTCTCACATTATTTATGTATTATGTTATTCCTAGACTTAGAAGGCCAACCAACAGAATTAAGGTTTGAAGTATCACTTAATTTCTAACCAATTTGCATGAAAAATCAGTTATTGATTTAAGAAAAAGTTATAATTTTTAAATAATCAACAAATCAAGACTATTATTACCATTTAAAATGTTTTGAGGGAAATTTTTTTTCTGGGTGAGAAAATTCCTGTTTAAATTTAAATTGACAGAAAAGTTAAACAATTGCTGCCCTTGTCAAAGAACAATCATTTATAAGTAGGTTGTTTAGACTTATAAACAATATGGCCAGTCAAGTATTTTTACAAGCCTAGTAGGTCAATTTTGTTCTCTGCAAAATTTGTTGCTAATTATGTGTCGTGCTCTAATATTATACTTCCAAGTCTGCTCAGTCTGTAGTATTTAAGGAAAATTGGGATTAAGCTATTTTTTTTAAAGATGAAGGCCAGGTTTCAATCTCTGTCATCATTCTGAAGAGAATGAAATTGCTTAAAAATAACTAAAGTTTATTACTACCCCATAATAATTTTGGCTTGGCTTCTTCCTGCAGTTTTTAAAAAAATAAAGGACTTTGAAATAAAGAGTTACCAATAATAAAGGTGAGCTGCTATAGTGGAAAGAAACTGTCACAATGTAATTTTGGGCAACTCACTTAATACTCTAAGAGTCTAGGGTGGCTAGGTGGTGCAGTGAATAGAGCACCGGCCCTGGAGTCAGGAGGACCTGAGTTCAAATCCGGCCTCAGATACTTAACACACACACAAAAAACAAGCTGTGTGACATTGGGCAAGTCACTTAAACCCAAATGCCCTACCTTCTCCCCTCCAAAAAAAAAAATAGAGAAAAAAAATACTCTAAGAGTCTAAAGCTTAATTTTCTCAAGGCCAATTTTGAGAAGTAAAACAAACACAAGCAAAAAAAGAATAGGCAAACTGGAATATTTGCTGGAAGTAATGGCTATCATTTCTTCTGATGATACAGTCTCACCTATCTTCCCCTCTTTTGTGTTATGTGAAAGACCAGACAGAAGTAAATGAAAAGGGGATAGGCAAATGAGATAAAACCATATTAACTCTAAAGAAAAACTACAAAGCAGGGTATTACTGATATCACCTATGCCCCATAAAGATCAAAGGTCATTTGTAGAAAAAGAAAATTATGTATCAACAAAAAAAGTTTATTATGCTAACCCAAATAAAATAACTAAGAAATACCTCAACCAATGCCTCATTTATCCTGAATTTTCATGCAACGAGGAGCTACAAAGCGTTTTTGTTTTTTTAAATTTTGTCTTTGATAAAGAAATTTCACTAAATTTAGAAAAATTCCTTACTAAAACAAGAAATGCATTTTCCTATTTTAATCAGAGTATGTGGAATATAACACAGCCATCAGGATTTACATATTTGGAACCTTACTTTTTTGTGCTATTTTCCTCATGCCCTGCTATCGCTTTCTAAATTGTGTTCATTTTTTGCCCATGTCTATCCACAGTTTGTTGGGATGTCAACTTTACCTTCTTGCTAAAATGCCACTGTTTTACTCTCTTTTCATCTGCAGTTTCTAAACCAGCTGGGGAGTAAGGTACCTAAGTTTAGCAGAGTAAATAGCTATACTGTGGATTATGGGGAAGAGCGAAGGAGGGAGGTGTGCTTGCTTCTGTGCTCTGCTTTTTAAGTAAAGTATGTGAAAACTACAGAACTTTGTGATGACCCCAGAAAGATAGGTTTTGCTTGCTTCCATACGGAAGCTGACCCCATACTGCTGACCCCAGTAGTTGCAGGATGAGGTTATTTTAGTAATTTTTAAAAATATCTTTTTAAATACTAAATTATCAAATTTTATTATTTTGTTCAGTTTTAGAAATTTTGTCTTTCTTCTCTGCCATTAGCTTATGTGTTCTTAACCTCTGGGTTTCAGTTTTCTCATCTGTAAAATGGAGGGGTTTTATTAGATAATCTCTAAGATCCATTCAAAATTTTAAATTATATGTTTACATGAATTTGGAACTTTGGAAGCCTTTTTTAAAACATATATACAACATTTAAAAGAGTAAAACAATCTTAATATAATTCTCAATATTGAGAGTATAATTTAGTAAAAGACAATTCCATCTTTGGCCCCGTTCCAAAAGAACTGTTAGTGACAACATTTCTTGAGGATGGCGAAATGCTATATTTTAAAAAAAAGTTGTTCTTCCCTTTCCTTGGCAGATTGAGTTAGTCATTCCGAAGGATTTTATTAATATAAAGATCCTTCAATTAGAAAATTAGTGAAAGAGTGTAGTTAGGTGGCACAGTGAATAGAGCACTGGCCCTGGAGTCAGGAGGACCTGAGTTGAAATCTGACCTCAGAAACTTGACACACTTACTAACTGTGTGACATTGGGCAAGTCTCTTAATCCCAATTGTCTTGCCTTCCCCCCTCCAAAAAACAAAAGAAAATTCGTGAAAAATCTGGCACATATGGGTTAGCTCACTTGATTAAAAGGTGGGAAGCTGAAACCAAAGATTGATCCCTGCAGGGCAGTTACCTTTGTTGTTTTTGAGGCCAGACTTGACCCCTTCCAACTACATGGTAACTCCTCAAATTATGGAGACCTAATCTAAGAACTGCATTGTAAATTGGTCATTTAGAACTAGGCAACAAATGCTTCTGGAAGAAGCAAAATCACAAAAGATGCTTCAATTCCCAGCCACTCTGGCCCACAAATATGGTACATGTACAGAAAGTACTACAGGAACCAATCACTATATCTAACATTGTTTCCATGGAAAAATACATTCATAGTTTCATATTAGGATGATAAAAATGTAGCTCCATTAGGAAGCAGTAATTTCCCCTTTATTTCTCTCCAATTGATTTCTAGTAGTCACATGGACAGCTAGCTCTCTCAGTCTGAAGCAGAGGCTAGAATAGCATTGTAACAGGGGATTAGAGTGGGAAAGGGTAGAGCTTTTTTTTTTCTTTGCTTCTTTATGTCTAGTAAATAGTAATAACAGCATCTGTTTTTCTATAGAGCTCTAAGGCTTGCTAAATGCTTTCCTTTAAACAGTTCCATGACACAGTAACCTTTAGAGGAGTTAAAATGGTCTTGCTCAAGGTCACTGACTAAATCTGAAGCCCAGATGCAAATCTAAGTTTCTCTTGATTCCAAGTCCAACACTACCTCCACTTCAAGGCATGCACTTAGTATTTGCTGATTCTGTTGGAGCAAAGACTGACATAGTGGCAGTGAGTTAAAAAAAATAGGGGTTTGGAATGGGTAGTAAGTCAAAAGTTTCCTGAACAGAGATTTTCAGTTGAAGCCAGTTATTTCATTACCTTCTTTTTTTCTTTTGAGTCCCCATGGATTAGACCCCACTACTATTCCCACTTCTTCATTATTACCTGCGTGCATGTGTTTCCTGGGCACACTGCAGAGAATGAACATTCATGGAACCTCCCCTACTCCCTCTAGGGTACAGAAACCTTAGTGTCCCCCCTGCCCAAGGCTTTTCTCATCTCAGAGTTTCTCATATACCACAATTTTCCTTCTTTCATCAGTTTTCGCAAGAGGAAAGATATACACACATAAATGATACTAACGACTATGCAAAAGACAGGAAAAAAACAGATTTGGTATCTATGGAATTTCACAATACGAGTTTCAGAGGGAGCTGCTGTGCTAAGATAGGGGGGTTTAGTGCAAGCAACTTCACCATGATGGAAATTATGGCTGCTAGGGATTGGGGTGAGAGTGCATCCTCCCTCCCAAATTCTATAAGAGTTAAGGGATAGGTGCAAAAAGGGAAAGGAAGTTCCAAACTGCTGCAGGTGGGAGGGAAGGAAGCTGGTCATTCAGGTAAGGCATTTAAGTTAAGTCAAGAACTATCTGAAGAAGCCTTTAATTTCAGTGAATTTTTTCTGCCACCTAACTTTCTGAAGCAAAACTGGTACAGAGTAAAGAACACTGCATAGGGAAATCAGAAGACCAAGGTGGAAATTCTGGTTTTCCTACCTCTAGGGCTTTGAGTAAGCCACCTTACCTTTTCTTTTTTTTGGGGGAGGGACGGGGGTAATAGTAGTTTTCAAAACCGAAAGAGAGCAGGGCTGTACGACTTCTAAGATCCTTTCTCTCAATCTTAAAATGCTATTGAGCTTCCTTTTCCTCTTCCCCACTGTCCAAGAGCTGGATTTTGCTCACGCAATGAAAAGTAACTTATCAACGTGAAGACCCGATTACAAAGGGAAAGCTGATTAAAGAAGTCACAATGTATTTCAAAAACAAATATATGACTATAGGATTAACTAGGGATTTGAATTACTTTGTACTATTGTTTCTCCTTACTACTGTGAAAAGGAGGTCTGTTGTGAGAATCAAATGAAACCTGTATAAAGAGCTGTGTAAACCATCAAGCCCCAAGTCAACTATTATTGGACACACTTGTAAAATAGACACTAAGAACTAAAAGAATGGATAAATGCTTCCCCCCCCAGCTCCCTTTGCTCAAATGATACTTTTCCTGAAATTTCAAATACTATAACCTTTAAGGACAGAATGTTATTGCTCACAAATCCCTAAATACCTCTTTAAATAAATTATATATGCTTTTTTTCCTTATAAGTAAAGATATATGCTATAAAAGTCCTCCTAGAAAATTATGAATCACAAATCTAAAGGAACATTTAATTATACCCTTTTGAAAAACAAAAGGCTCGAAATACTTCCTGAATAAATGTTAATACTCTAAGATATAAAAAACTGTTCTTTTATATATACTCTGCTAATGCCTCCCAAGTCTGACACATACTGGCTAAATAACCATGGGCAAATCACTTAATCTACTAATGCCCAAGGCAACTCTCAAAGACTAGGTTGAGGAACAACTGGCCACCTGAATACAGTACTGGGAATTTTCTCAAAGGGAGGTACCTACATCAAAGAAAGCATAGGTCTAGAAATGTATATGTATACACCCACCCCCACAACAAGCAGGCCTCAACTAATATTAATTGGCTACAAGGTGAGTTTAAGTGAAACAAGGTTACTGGGTACTACTACTCTCACAGGAACAATTTAACAAGTGGAAGATATCTTTTTGCATGTGAGGGGGAGCTGTGGATAGTTGTTATTCTTGAAAATAATTGCTGAGTTAGGGAGACACTATGTAGCGGGAAAGGAAGGCTGGGCACAGTAAGCAGTGAAGAGTTCTAGGTGCCATAGTAAAGTTGCAAATTAGCTGTGTATTCCTGGTGCTCCTTTTATTTCACAACACACCTGTCAATCTGTAAAGGCATTTTTATTCTTTGGCTATAAAAAAGATAAAAAATAATAGTGCAATCCAGATATTATTCCTGAGTTACCAATAAGCTAATAAACCCACTAAACAAATTCCATGGAAAACTATTTTAAGAATTGCATAGTTTTTTCTTCTCTCATCAAATACAAATGCATTTTATATATGTAATTTGCTCACTCCTCTAAATTCTTAGGTATTTCTCATTTGACAGCTCTGGAGTCATATTGCTCAGGAGGCCAAAGCTTATGTTACACAATTTATAACTTTCCCTATGTTGTCTTCTCCCTCTGTTCACATGTTCTATTTTAATTAATTTCATTTTCTTCAAAAATATGTTAGTATTGTAGAGTAGAAAGAGGACAGGATGTAGGGTTAGAAAACCTAGGTTTGAGTTCTAGCTCTGCTGCTTACTAGTCTTGTGATCTTGGCAAGATAAAGGGAAACTAGATGGTCTCAAAAATCCTTCCCAAACTTGCTTGCTATTCTATGATTTTCCTTAGTTTCTGGATTTTTCAGTACCAGTCTTTTGATTCTTCTCACACACTGTAAGAAAGGTTAACAGGCACTGGAACTCCTGTCACTTTTCATAAATGGCCCTTTCCAGGTCTTTTCTTTATACTCAAACACATGTAAATTCCTGGATTTTGGATAATCTTTAGATCTACTTTCCAGAAGGCAGAATTATCCTGTAAGGGTACTACACTGATTCAAAAGTACTGATCAAGAAATCAGTAGAAACAAAAAGCACACTAACAAGGTTCGAAGATAAAAATGAAACTGTTCACATTTCTGAAATGCAAGCCAAATTTAAACCTTCCCTACTAATCGTTGTTCAGTCATTTTTCAGTTGTTCTGACTCTTGGTGACCCCATTTGGGGTTTCTTGGCAAAGATGCTAGAGAGGTTTGCCATTTCCCACTTCTGTTCATTTTACAGCTGAGGAAGATGAGGAAAGCAAGATGAGGCAAAAACAGACTTGTCCAGGGTCACATAACTACTAAGTGTCTGAATCCAGATTTGAATGCAGGTAGGTTTGTCTCCGTAATTCTAGGCCTGGCACACTCTATCCACTGTGCCACCTAGTTGTCCAACTACTAATGGTATCCGGGTTTAATTACTAGCCCCTGGAGAATTTAAATTGTCCCTCTTTCCCCCTATAGACAGATCCCCCAGAATCTGTCTATAATTACTCCAGTTGGCTCCATGATCCCAAAGAACCTGTCTTTTGTAAGCCTCAGAAAAAGTATGATTTGTGTTGGTGATACAATCACTAGTGCAGACAACAGGTTTGGCACAGTAGAATGATAATACAGTTACAGGAGACTTCAAATACTTCTTTAACTTGTCTTAATGATAATTTCATCCTTTAAAAAAAGGCAAAAGAATTAACAAGGGGAAAATGCACTCTGGATCAGATTCTTTCTAAAAGAAAACTGGCTGCTAAGGTGGAAATGAGGGTAACCTTGGGGGAAATTTCTAATGAAGAGAGGAAATCAGGACATAATTTCATAGGCACTTGAGATTTTGTAAAGCATATCTTTTAAGCTATTGAAGTTTTAAACCACACTAAGATTTTTGGGATAGCCTATATTTGAAAGGATTAAGAGGAAAGCAAGGTAGGTTCCCTAAAATGCTTCAGGGGAGATAAAATTCTGGAGAGATTATAAAAACACAGGATTTATCTGAAGGAACTGAAATAGATGCATAGTGAACTCTCCAGTATACATATTTTTGGAAACAAGAATGCTAAACCTAAGAATCAATGAATGAAGTATTTGTTAAGCACTATCTATGTGAATAGAAGCTGAAGGTGGTTTAGGAAACTAAAGACCACAAAAAGGTTTGTGAAACAAGGGAGACTCAAAGAAGGAATAAGACCCTTGGCTTGGAGCAGATGGGATGAGATAAATGGAAAAATAAAGACATGGAGCTACCTAATTCTTAATTTGTTTTCTTGTAAAAAAATGATTTTTACAATGAAAATGACAAAAACATCTAACATCCTTGAGCTAAGAAAAGAGACAACAACTAAGTGCCCCTGATGAATTCAAATCACCTGGCTCAGATAAACTACACCTTCAGTTCCAGAAAAAAAAAAAAAGTAGAGGTAAATGCTGAGCTACTATCTCTGTTATCTGAAAAACTGTAACATTTTGTGCTAAGAGAAAACCAATGCAGCTAAAATTAGAAGAGAACCTGGGATATGTGGTAACTCTTTACAGCCTTTTTTGACAAAGGCCTCATTTTAAAAATACATAAGAAATAGATTCAAATGTATAAGAATAAGAGCCATTTCCCAACTGAGAAATGCTTAATGGATGGACAACTTTCAGAGAAAGAAATCCATGCTATCAATAACCATATGAAAAAAATGGTCTCGCCAATAACTAAGAGAATAAAAGGTAAAATAACTCTGGGTGCTGCTACCTCATAACCCTCAGACTGGCAAAACTGACAAAAAAGGAAAATAACAAATGCTGAAAGAGCTATGGGAAAACAGGGACAATAATGAATTGTGGGTAGTAATGCCTTGTGAACTGGTCCAGAAAGTATGACCCAAAAGTTATTAAGCCATGTATTCACTCTGATACAATAATACTACTAAGTCTATATACCTCAAAGTGATCAAGGGAAGAGGAAAAGAACCCATATGTACAAAAATATTTACAGCTGCTTTTTTTTTTTAGTGACAAAGAATTGGAAACTGAGGTGATATCCATTAACTGGGAATCACTGGATAAGTTATGCCATATAAATGTGAAAGAAATATTACTGAGCTATAAGAAATGACAAAAGGGATGACTTCAGAAAAACCTGGGAAGACTTGTAAAAACTGAGTCAATGTGAAAGGAGTAGAACCAGAACAATTTATACAATAACAATAATATTGTGAAGATAAAAACTTTGAAAGACTTATAACTCTGACAAATTCAATGAGAAACCATGATTCTGGGGGATGCCTGATGTAACAGTACCCATTTCTCAGGAGGAATGATAAGACTCAAAGAACAAATTGTATATATTTTGTGGACATTGCCAATGCAGAGTTTTATTTTTCCTGGCTACCCATGCTTTTATTTTTATTTTGGAGGTGGAAGGCAGGGAAATTGGGGTTAAGTGACTTGCCCAAAACCAAGGTCACACAGCTAGTAAGTATTAAGTATCTGAGGCCAAATTTGAACTCAGATTCTCCTGACTCCAGGACCGGTGCTCTATTTATTCACTGTGCCACCTACCTACCACTATACATGCTTTTAAAAGGAGTTTTATTTTTCTTTCTTTATCAATGGCAATTGAGAAAGGTAAGGGAAGATTGTGGGGGGAGGAGGGGAAAAGGGAAGATTTTTGCTTAAAATTTTTAATTAAGGAAAAAAAGAAAAAATATGGAAAATGAGGCAGGCACTTCAAGACTAGGAAAGGGGAAATGTCTTAACTTTCAAGAACAGGGAAGAGAACAGTCTGTAAACTGTAGGCCAGTGAGCCTGACTTTAATTCCAGGAAAAATTTTAAAATGAATCATTAAAGAGATGGTTGGAGAACACTTAGAAAAGGAAACAGTGATTAAAAAGAGCTAATATGGGCTCATTAAAAGAAAAATCATGTCCCACTAATCTCATTGCTTTTTTTAATGGGACTGTTCAACTAGTAGGAGAATGCTGTGGGTAGTTTACTTAATTTTGGCAAAGTTTTTGATAAAGTCTCTCCTGCTATTTTTGTAGAGAAGATGGAGAGAGTTTCAAAGGATGGATTTGGATCTGCAATGGTTGGTCAATCTAAAAAAAGTCACTGTTAGTGGCTCAATGTCAACTGTCAAAAGGACTACAGAAGAATAATTTCCTGGTATCTATGCTATGACTAATCAATGATACAAAGTTGGAAGAAGTAATCTCCTCCATATAGTAGATAACAGAATATAGATGCAAAATTATCTAGGCAGGTTTAGAGCACTGAGCTGAATCTAGTAAGATGAAATTCAATAGGGATAAATACAAAAGACTTAAACCTGTAACAAAAATCAAATTCACAAGTATAAAATGAGAGAGACATGAGTGGAAAGCAGTTACTCTGAAAAAGATCTAAGAATTTTGGTGTTCTGCAAAATCAGTGAGAAAATAATGTAATGTGGCAGTCAAAAAAGCAAATGATCTCTTGAGATGCATTAAGAGAGACAGTTTCTAGGAACACAGATAAGAACAGAGATAATCAATGCAATATTCCCTCATCAGAACTCATCTGGAATAGTGTGATCAAGTTTTGGGCATAGTGGTTAAACAAGGACATTGGTAAGACAGAGAAATATTCAGAAGGCAAGCAGGATGATAAGGTGACCTGAGTTCATGACATATCAAGATCAAATAAAGGAAATAAGCATGTTTATCTTGGGGGAAAAAAATCTCAGGGGTTATAGGATAGCTGTCTTTGTGTATCTGAAGGGTTGTCACACATAACAAGGGATTAGACTCATTTTGTGTGACTTCAGAAGGCAGAACCAGAAATAATGAGTAAAGCTACAAACAAGGCAAATTTAAGCTTTATATCAGGAAAAATTTAAGAATGATTATAGCATATCCATTTTTTATATACTGACTTTTCAAAATCAGTTCCATGTATTAAGTTATCTCTATATGGATGGATTTCATCTATCCTTTAAAGCCCAGCAGCTGAAACTCTGAGGATCCTATTTGATAGACTCCTTACTACTAGACACTTTGATGAAACTTTAAATTTTCAAGTTCTTTAGAGAATTAAACCTTTGATACATAGGTATTTTTGTATGGTCAGAAGATTACAAAAAAATTATCCAGCAGGTCATTTTTCACTTTTGTTAGCAAAATCTAGTATCAAGAAGCTTGATGAATTAAAATATTTTGTTCTAATTTTTCCTTCTCAAAAATTATAGCAAGCCAGATTGATTAGGGGAAAAATTTGTACAAGAATATGACATGATCAATTCTGTAAACATTTATCAATTTATCAACATTTATCAATTGAGATATGAGAATTTTATACACTATGCTTTTAAAAACAGACACCTGTACTACATAAAGCATAAAGACTTTGTTTATATCTATATTTTTAAGACTGAGCTTTTTGGAAAAGGTATTATACATATAATTATGCTATTAGTTTAACTGATGGCATGTACCAAGATACTAATACTTAATAGGTGGCTCAATAAATTACTGTTGAATTGACCATATGGAATTTGATCATGAAAACTCAAGTTTTGGCAATGAACCTCAAATATTTTATTAGAAAAACAATTTCAAAATAATTTCTAAACTTTTAATTATATTCAGAATATAATTAAATATTTCAGGTGTATTGGCAGTTTTTTTTTTCAGAACAGAAAATCAATACCTGACAGTAAAATTCAAAATGACATTTTCACAATGAACTGAATATAGGTTTTTAAAATTACATATGCAGAGAAAATGAGAGGTAGAGTGATTTAGTAGCTAGAAGGCCAGCCTTAGAGTTAAGACCTGGGTTCAAGCACTGCTTCAAATACATACGTAGCAGCTGGACAGCTATGGCCAAATTACCTTAATCTCTCAAAGTCTCACGCTACTCTTTAAAACCATCAACTACAAATAAGCTTCCTGATCTATACTGGAAGAAGTTAATGATGAAATCACACATCATGACACACAAAATAATACAAAAAATAGTTGTGTTTTTAAAAGGTTAACTTTTCCTTAAGTGAAATGCAGTCTCTCAAAACAAAACCAAAAAATTTCTTCCATCAGCCTTTTTAAACAAATGAAATATAGCAAAGTGACAATAGCCTAACCCTCTGAAAATAAAATATTCTACTTTTGTAAGAAAGCAACAACTTAAATATCAAATAAAAAATTTTCAAGAGAATTTTATGTAAAACCAATTCCATGGTTTTAAATGAATAATTTCAAATTCTTTTTATCTTTGACTACATATCTCTTTCAGTTATATATATCTACCCTACAAATAATGAAATTAGTATGCAATTCCATCTATAACATGATGCAGCTAAAGACTACTTTGCTGTACAATAAGCTTTTATTCTACAATAATAATTGTAACAACTGTTGGCAACTGTAAAAATACAATATACATCTATGCTAGGAACAGAAGCCAATATTTAATGAAATGTTAAGACATTTACAAAATGGTTAAAAAAAATCAACAGTTAATTCCTTCACTAATGTACATTGCAGAAAACCAAATAAGCCTGCCTTTCCAGTAAGTTACAAATGAAAATGATATTCTGATTTGGAATAGAACATAATTTTCATCTGCTGCGCATTTTAAAACCCTTTTATTAGAATGGTGATACTTCCCTGCATGTTTCCAACTACCAGCATTACAGCAACAGAACTGTGATCAGAAGCGTGGTTATAGAGTACGTGTACCAAAGTCAAACTCAGGAAAATAAGATCAACTTGTTTTTCCCCCTTTATATGTCATACACAATGGTGAAAGCAAAGCTGCTAGATATTCTAAATATTTATTATGAATAATATTTTCTTTCCTATATAAGAGCAAAATGAAAAAAAATACATTTGAGAAAATATTATTCAGCTCCTTTAAAAAAAACAATGCGTCACAAATTCAAAATGTTCGTGCTTACTGTGTTTCCACAAACAATACTGCTATCTGATTAAGTATCTTCCACTTGAACTTCCAACCAGTGCACTTTTTAAAATTTTGCCTCCAGCTTTATAGATTAAATAAAAATCAAAGGAGAAACAAGGTCTGGGACCAAGAATGGCAGAAAAGTACTGTGATATTTTATTACTACTTAATGCAAGTGAATTTCTAAGAAATCCCAGTTCCTAAAAACTGAACTTTAATGCCATAAAAAAATTATGTTTTCTTAAGATCAAGTCTAATAGCTTTCATGGAGGCTAAGACCCTGAACCTTATGCAAACATATCACAGATCTCCTTTCCCTAAGAAAAAGTCTAAAAACAATACACATTATTAATGAGATTGAACTCTCTTGAAGGTAAAGGACAACATTCTATTCTCATCTCTATTTCAGAAAAAGAAAAAATAAATACAATGGCAGGTATATATATATACATATATGTGTGTAACACATATTCACACATATACATATATATGGGGAAAGAGGGAAAGAGGGAGGGAGGGAGAAATGAGAGAGAGACAGACAGACAGAGAGAGACAGAGAGAGAGGGAGGAAGGGAGGGAAGGAAGGAGAAAGGGAGAGAGAGAAAAAATGTGCCTCAGTGAAAGATTCTTCATTTTTGGTGAGGAACCTCTTTCTACAGCTCCAGATCCCTCCATGTGAATAAAACCTACACTAACTTAAATTAATGTATCGTATACCCCCCACCTTGAGAAATGATAACTTCATTTGCAAAGGAATTTTATAAAATAGCAAATGATGATTTGTTGGAGATGGCCAAAAGGGAGTATAATTACATAAGGAAATGGTTGAGAGTCTTACTAGATGCCTAATTACCACCATTGGTTATTTCAAAACAAAAGAGAAACAAACAACAAATAAAGGAAAATAGAAAAAAATACTATTGATACTTGATTTTTCTGAGGCTAATCTGAACAATGGTACCCAGAGGTTCTACTTTACCCATAAGCCTTCAAAACACACAGCTCACTTTGTCTCTGGTATACAATTTTGTTTTTTAATCCAACAATACCATAATAATTTTTGTGCAATAATTCTGGACTTTGGAAATTCACTTCAGGCAAATAACCAGTAAACGATTTAATGCTACTGCTATCTATCCAGAAGACCAAACATATTATTGAAAAAAAAAAAAAGACAATGCAAACATTTGCTTAAAATTTGGCTACATGCAAAGCTATGGTTTTGTGTTTGGGTTTTTTTTTAAGTTACGCCAAACCTCCAGTGTATTTGTTCAGTGTTTCTTATTTCACCTTCCCAAAATAGTAACAACTGCAACTATGAGCATGAGTAATTTTAAGCAATTAGCCAATCTTCTCTAATTTTCTTTCTACCAAGTCTTAGACAGTATTTATTTTATAATCTAATTTTATTCAGTCATGTTTCTCTGTGGGTATATATATATATATATATATAAGTACATGCCCAAAGAGAAATAGAAAATGTCTACATACAATTTACACAATAGATATATACATACATACATTATATATACATACTAATGAGACCGCATGAATTTTGGTAAAAAAAGTACATGCTTTTTCTACCACACTGTTCTTGCATTGGTCTTACAAAAGTAATATAAACCTTTTGCAACAACTAAAGCATGTACTACTGCTGATCCAAGATTTTAATAACTTGTAGGTTAAAAAAAATACAATGCCTAGAACACTGTTATCAAACAAATATGTTTTATTGGCAGCTAAAAACAGAATTCACCCAACAATGAAACTTTTTTTATATATTTTTTTCTTTCTTTCTTTTTACTCACTGCAGTACGAGGAACAAATCACAGACACTTACTTTGGAGATAAACAGAGACCGTGGTGTAGATTTTACAAAATCATTTTTTTAAATCTCTGTATTGTGCTCCTCAAATGACTATGAGTCAGTCTTTTTTTTTTTTTTGCCAAATAGCAGAACATAAAATATCACAGCTTTGTCTATACTTTAAAATTCTGCAGCAACCTAAAGACATGGACAGATACACCAGCAACTGTTGTTTTCAAGTATATCAATTTCCATATCAACCTAATAGTAGTATCTAAAAAATTCACTTTCTTCCATAGGAAGTCTTTGTTTGACAAGCTGTTATTCATCTCTTTGACGTTTTAAAAGTATCTGGGGCAACATTTGAATTTTATCAGAAAATAAAAAATGTTTACCTACCATGTTCAAATTAAGAACAGTGTCTACACAAGTCAGTTGTACAATTATTTAAAGTGAAAGATGAACATGAACATCAGATTAACTTAATTCTGGCAGACAAAAGTGAACTACTAAGGTCCAGTCAGCCATTTATCTATTACAGAGAGATGACAACTTTACAAAAGGTATCTTTTACCTACTGAGTGATGATTATGTCCCCTCAGTTTCTGTGCTTTCTACCACTGGTTCACTTTCTATATCAGCTTCTGTGTCACTCTTCTCTTTGTTTATTTCACTTGAAGATGTCAGTTTTTCATAAAGTTCAGGATCATTCTGTACTTGTAAAGGTGGAGGTTGATTATCTGTCTCTGTATTTTCACCATTTACCTGGGGTACATTATCAGCTTTTCGTTGAGAAGTGGCCCCTTCAAAATAATCAAAAACCCGTGGATGTGGATGTGGGACCCAGGTGTTCTGAATTCTGTCTCTTCCAAAACGATTTCCATTAATTTCTCGGCAGAAATCAAAATCTCTGTCATCTCTATCCCTTTGTCTCTCCCAGGGTCTTCTGCGGTCATCAAAATCTCTGTGAGCATCCTGTCCAAATCCTCTGTTCCAAATGGGACCACTTCTAGGATCAAACCTGTAATTTCCATGTCTAAATCTACCTCTGTCTTCATGGAAGCTTTTGGGACCACCATAGAGAGGTAAAACACGATGCTCTCTTTCATCAAAATCTCTATGGCCCCAAGGCTTATCTGAATTAAAACCAAAGTGGTCTCTTCGACCAAGGTTATCTATTCCTGGTCTTATAAGATTTTCTCTTATATCTATATGGGGTCTTCCAAAGTGTTCCCTTCCATCTATTGGAGGCCTTCCTGGACCTTCTCTTGGATCTACAGGTCGCCCCACTACGTCCCTAACATCCACTGGTGAAGGTCTACTAATGGTTTCCCTGTTTTCTATAGGAGGAAAACGATAATCTCTATCTCCTTCCTGCTGAATACTATCACTCCCAAGTGGAAGCCTTTTTTCTGGATTAGGAAGATGATCTATATTTTGTCTTAAAGGAGCTGGAAAAGGTCTCTCTGCCTGACCAAAAATATCTCCTGGAGCAAAAGGACCACGAGGTGGAGGATGAAGAGAGGCATCAAGGATTGCTGGAGGAGGGATTCCTCTTTGTGGTGGAAGTCCAGGTTGCATTAAAGGAAATCTTGGCCCAGGAGATTGTGGTATAAGTCCTGGACGAATATCTAACATTGGTATTCCAGGCATTCGCTGACCAGGAATATTTAGTGGGGGTAAGTTTTGAGGCCCAGTTGGTGGCTGTGGTCCCAGAATTCCAGAATTACTTGGAACATTTGGTGGCTGAACTCCCAGGAGTCCAGAATTGCTAGGAATATTTGGGGGCGGTACCCCCAAGAGTCCAGAACTACCTGACACATTGGGTAGTTGTGGTCCCAGAATTCCAGAACTACTTGGAATATTTGGTGGCTGTGCTCCAATAATTCCAGAACTACTGGAAACATTAGATGGCTGTACTCCCAGAATTCCAGAATTGCTTGATACATTTGGTGGCTGTCCACCTAGAATTCCAGAATTGCTCGACAAATTTGGTGGCTGCCCACCTAAAATTCCAGAGCTACTTGAGACATCATTGTGGATCACTAAAATAGAAAGACAGAAAGCAAAATTATAAATATTCATTAAAATTAAAGGTACCTAATATAAAATGCATTCACAATAGGAAATTTAAGTTCCTGAAAATGAAATGGTACATTATGAAAAAATTAATATGGATGGATCAAAACACCTATCAATTTTGATAGATGGTAGTCAGTAAAAAAAAAGTACTAGATTACTAAAAAAAAAAAAAACTGAAACCCATATATGATATCTTGCCTTCATTTTTAATCTTACAGAACCTCCTTATAAATGTATGTGAGCTGGAATGAATCTCAGTACTTTAAAGCCCTCATCTCTCCATTCCTAGGTTCTACTGAAAAGCTACAAAGATGAGGCTATGGGTGACTTTTAAATATGTTTTTGGTGGTATGATATATGCTGGTTTTATTATATTGGGGGAATGGACAGAAATAGCTCTTATTTGGAGGTTGGAGATTATGCTTAAAACAATTATTTTTCCATTTTAAAAATAAATTTAATGTCTAGAACCTCTCAGCCTGCTAAACTGAATATGCTTTCTGCAAACCTAAGTCAATCCCCTGTTGACTTTTAATACAAGCTTTTTATAAAGTACAGTTCCTAGGTTTAACTAGTGGTATTTTCTTGTTATTATTTTAAACCTTGGAGTAATTAAGAACAATTAGCTTTGTTATTTGGGGGAAAGGGAGTGTCAAAATTTGGACATGAAGCAGGAAATAAAAACTATAGGCTTCTTTTTCACTAGTATTCTGACTCATAGTAAGGGCAGAAGTGGGTCACTTGGGCCCACTGTAATTTAAAGGAAATAAGCTTGGGGTTTTTTATGTCTATAAGCTATGTTTTTTTATATCCAAGAGACAGTGGAAACTATTTTTAGATATCAAACTCAGTCGATAGGCAGATATAAAACTTTATATATTAAACTCATTTTATTTTAAACTTTTGCTGGTCACTTGCTAGGATTCAAAGCAACTATATTTTTCCCTTATGTTTAGGTCTCAGTCATTTTTAAAATGTATAAATATGTAAAGACTAAAATATCTATGATTTCTTCTCATTTTTAACTTAATGATTTTTGGCTACAGGGTAATGACAAGATATACTGCTTTAAACAGGAATTTCAGAGGACACTTAAGAAGTTAGTATATAGGGGGCGGCTAGGTGGCACAGTGAATAGAGCACAGGCCTGGGAGTTAGGAGGACCCAAGTTCAAATCCGGCTTCAAACAATTACTAGCTGTGTGACCTTGGACAAAGTCACTTAACCCCAACTGCCCTGCCTTTCCCCCTCCAAAAAGCAAAAAAATAAAACAACCCAAGTTAATGTATACTAAAAGCTAAACTGCTTTGCAGTCCAAAAAGTGCTAAATGGCAATAAATACCAATTATCTATACTTACTGAAACTGAAAATTATCTAGATATCTATTTTTATAACATTTTATGTGTATGTAAAACCTACGGCATATACTTTCCAATTTCAAATAGTATACCAATCAAGTCAGAAAAATTTCTAGCTGGCCAGGAAATCAAAACAAATCCATTTGATCGAAAAATACTAAGTACTAAAAATTTAGACCAGACTTAACAGTCTCATTAACTAAAACAGAACTATGGAAGATAGGCACATGAATATCATCACTCTCTGTAGTCCCAATCCCAATGTATTACTATGATTCTCTGCTATCTTCAGGGTAAGGCTACATCAATTAGACAAAATTTTATAATATCTTAGCTCATTATATTCCTCTACTTTTTCATTCCTTTACTTTTAGTTTACTTTCCTTTTCTGTATGTGTGTGTTGTGTGAGAAAGGGATGGAGACATGTAGTTAAGTTAGTGTTTCTGGATCACGCTTCTGACATTTATTACCTGGTCTGGTACTTTCACTAGAAGAAAGCTGGTGGTCTGCGAGGTGTGACAATTTTTCTTCTGACTCTGGCTGGTTACTTGGTGGATTAAAAACACTCCCAGCTGACATGGTTGAAGTAGCAAGACTGCTAGACACAGAGCCAACTGGCAAAACGAGGTTACTAAAAGCAACATCTTTCATTGTTTCTGGAGTCATGGATATTGGAGGCTGTACCAGAGCTGTTTAAGAAAAAGAAGAGTCTTATTAAAGGAATCTGTAATCTAATTCAATAAATGTTTTAAAAGAGAACCTGTTAGGTAAAAACTTATGTTAGGAGGTGTGGAGGATAAAAAGCTGAGAAAAAAAAGTCTACCTCGTTTAATAAATTTCAATTAAAAATTTACATTTACCACAAAGTGACTTGGTCAATATTTTTGATGGCTCTCACTGTACTGTTTTTTCTATCCCTAGACTTCCTATATTTTCTCCTCACAAATATACTGTAGGGAATATAGATCAACTACAGTAGATAGTTCTGTGCGGCCATTAGCCAAATCGATAAAATGAACATGATAATAAATACCAATAGTAATTCAATGGGTTGTTGAGAATCAGACAAGGTAATATATGTAAAGTGCTTTGGAAGTTTGGTATTATAAAAGAAAAATGATGTAAGCAACAAAATATAAACTAAAAACTGGTTAAGGATTGACTATTGCTAATGTGTAAATATGTAAAATATCTCTTGGTCTTCTTAATGATTTCATATCTATTAATGCCCCACTTATTCAAGTTGGACTTCTACCAGCCTCGGTCTCAATAATCTCAAATAGCTATGAAATCAAAATGAATGCAAAAACTGTAACAAGTCCCACAAAACTGGTTTCACAAGGAGGCATATCCATGAAAACAATCATGTGCAAAATAAAATAGATTACAAACAACTTGCTGTCAGGACTAAGTGACAGCTAACAGAAAAGTGTAGAAAAAGAATAATTACCAGCACAACTTCAACTGAACTAGAATATAATAGTATTTAGAATAGGGATAAATAGGTTTACACAACTATAGTTCTTCAGGCATTCATGGTATAGTATCAAAAATAAAATAATGTGGTATATACTGAGATTAAGAAAGCAAAAATAAAACAAATAATTTTTTAAAAGTCTTTAATGGGTAATATACCAGTTTTAAGAAAAAAATCATTTATATGGAACACCACATTTTTTTCTTTTTCTTTTTTGCTTTTTGGAGGGGGAAGGCAGGGCAATTGGGGTTAAATGATTTGCCCAAGGTCACACGGCTAGTTCTGTGTTAAAGTGTCTGAGGTCACATTTGAACTCAGATCCTCCTGACTCCAGGGCCGGTGCTCTATTCACTGCGCCACCTAGCCGCCGTGGAACACCACATTCTTTAGTAAGATATAAATAAATAGATGTATAAGAATTTCAGTGGAGACCAAGATGAATTATAAAGCAGAATTAATATTAACTAAATATTTGCCTAAACCATTTATAATAAAGGACTCTTTTCTGAGCAGCTTTTATGAAACTAGATTAGAAAGTGTTAACATCCCTAGCCCTCAGTTTCTTTGCTTTAAAATGAAAAGGTTAAGAATTATTTGGGCCACAACTGAATAGGAAGGGATGATACTTAAAAGGTGAAATTGAAGGTGAGAGAGGAATATAATGAGAGGAGATGGGAAGAGACAGAATGGGGTAAATTATCTCATATAGAAGAGGCAAGGGAAAACTGTTACAAGGGAGGGGAAGACTAGGAAGGCAAAAGGGAATGGGTCAACCTTACTCTCATTGAATTGGGCTTAGGGAGGGAATGACATGCACACTAAAATAGGGTATCTCACCCTACAGGAGAGTAGGGGGAAGGGGAGAGGGGGGATGATGAAAGGGAGGGCAGACTAGGGGGGGATGGAATTTGGAAGCACCCACTTTTGCAAAGGGACAGGATCAAAATAAAGAATAGAACAAGTGGGAGGTGGGATAGGATGGGGGGAAATATAGTCAGTCTTTCACAATATATACACTATGGAAATGTTTTGCTTAGCTACACATGTAAAACCTATATTGAATTGCTTATCTTCCCAGTGAGGGTGGGTGATGAGGGAGGAAGGGAAAGAATCTAGAATTCAAAGTTTTAAAATCAAATGTTTAAAATATATACTATTATTGTTATTATTATTACTTGCAACTTGGAAATAAGATATACAGGCACTGGGGTATAGAGATCCATCTTGCCCTATTGGAAAGTTGGAGGGGGTATGGGGAAGAATATAGGAGAGAGCAGATTGGGGGAGGGGTTATACAGTGGGATCGCTGTTTTGGGGTGGTGGGTAGGGGAAAGACAGAAAATTTGTAACTCAAAATCTTGTGGAAATGAATGATGTAAACTAAAAATAAACATAAAATTTAGTTAAAAAAATTATTGGGTCCAGTTCTAGATATACTATCCAAAATAAATATCATGCAAAGCTAGCATTCTTTCCAAAGTCCTATACTGCCTCTCCAGTTCTCATGTGAAATAAAGATAAGGCTTATTTTTACAAATAAGTGGAAATTTCAAATATCAATTTTTAGCATAAAATAAAGCACATAACAATTGTTGTTACTATTGGTTCAGTCATGTTCAACTCTTTGTGACTCTGTGGTCCAAATCACTTCAATACTGTCTATGGGGATTTTCTTGACAAAGATACTGGAACAGTTTACCACTGCCTTCTCCAAGAGATGAATGCAAACAGAGGTTAAATGATTTACACAAGGTTACAGAGCTAGTAAGTGTCTGAGGCTGGATCTAAACTCAGGTCTTCCTGACTCCAAGCCTAACACCCTATCTACTGAGTCACCTAGCTGCCTAACAATTAGAGAAGCAGAAGTGCAAAAAGTAAGGGTACCTTTCATTGGAACTCTTTAAGCAGATTTTAAATGACTATTTGTACAAGTTATAAATTAGGTTCATAATTTGGGCAGTTAGTTTTTTTAATCAAAATAGAAAGACCTTTGAGGTCTTTCCAGTGCTAAGATTCTGCAATTCTAATGTAGTACTAGTACAAGAAGGAGTTTAATAGAGTTCCAGGGAAAAAGTACATAACAAAGGGGAACTGGGAAAGAAATCTTAAAACAAGTTTGGGACTAAAAGTTTAAGTTTTATCTCTCTCTCCTTTTCTTGTCCTTGCACAAAGCAATGTGATTTCAGAGAAAATCAGCACATATCTCAATAGAAAAATAAAACCCAAAATATTAGAAAACAGAAGTCCCACTAAAGAAATGAAAAGAAGTATGATATAATATAAAGAGTGCCTCACTAGAGTCCATAGGAACTTGGATCCAATCTTAATTCTGTTTCTACTTGTGTTCGCTTTGCAGGCATAACATCAAAGGACTGGACTACATAATCTTTAACATCCTATTCGAGTTCTATGTTATATTCCTAACAATAATGAAAAATTAGCATAATAATCAAATGTTAAATGTGTATGCATGTTAAAGGTATAATTTAAGAGCTGTTTTTCCAATAAAAATTTTTTTTTGTATCTTATTTCAAATTGTTCAAGCAGAATTTCCTAAATATTGTTACTTGAATTACTGAAAACTTTTAAATCAAAATTAGGAAAAGTGAAGACTGAAAACTTCTGTTGAGGAAAGAGAATTATGGTGAAAGTAAAGTGTGAGAAAAATCAGACAATGTTAACCATATCTGAAATCTGTGAAAAAGATTTAAATGTTATAATAAATGATGAATAGAAAGTCAGAGTTTAATTTTCTTCCTAAAATATCAAAACTTTGATATCAAAAGCAAGAGATAAAAATGCCAGCACACTTGGTTGTAGTGTTCATTCCAAAGACACTAAAAATCGAAAGAACCACCTAATACAGAGTGATATGATCAGTTTCATAATCAAAACAAATTTAAAAACTCACATGTTGCTACTACTGGAGGAATAGCAGGAGGTGGCACAACAGGTGGTGGAACTGGTGGTGGCATGAAACCTAGACAAAAACACAAAGAATAAAAAAGGAACCAAATTAATAATTTATTTTAAAAATTCCATAGCCACATGTGGACAGATTATCTCTAGATTCATTATTAACTTCTACATTCTAAAAATTATTACTCTATGAAAGATAGTACCTCACTTTCATCTGTTTTCTCATTTGATAATCACAATACTTCTTGGAGGTAGGTTGGGCATGGGGCTATTTAGGGTATGAAAACTGTGAGCTTCTTTTAAGGAGGGACTGTCTTTTGCTTTTCTATGTATCATCAGTGCTTAGCACAATGCCAGTCTCGTAGTAGGTAGCTAATAAAGTCTTGTTGACCTGACACGGAATCACATCATTTTTTGAGCATAGCTTAGAATCCAAATCACAAAGATTTATGCTCTTTAAAGTAGACTTTAATGAGGTATGTTTAAGTACATCAACAACTCATATGATTAACTTATTAATGTCATTATATGACAATGTGTACAAGATATATATGTAATACATATACATATACCTGAAGAATGTCATTAAAAAAAAAAAGAATTCTCTATTCTTTAAGGAAAAAGAGGTAACTTTTACCAATTCCCTCCAACCTATAAACACTACATTTTTCTCCTGCCTGGCACCACATAGCACTGAAAAGCTTTCCTCTTTTTGTCTTTACCTTTTTAGCATGCACAGTAATCGTGCAAATGGGACACTAGGAAATGTAATCACGGTTCTCTCTAAAACACGCAGCTTTTAAGACATTGGTATAGTTGTATGTTAAAATGACCTCATTTTAAAATCACAGGAAAATTTAATTCAGGGAATTTTCTTAAAATTCAATTAATTTGTCATAGAAAAATACAATTAAACATTTAATTGTATTTATTGTTTTGTTTAATTTAGTCAAAATAGGATGCATAGAATATAAAACATACTTACATACCCCAATAAAAATACAAGATTTTTTTCTGAGTTTACAACCAAACAGCATTTTTATGGACAGCTGGCTTCAAAATCAGGAAGACATGAAAGTTCTTGTAACATTCTATACAATGTTCTAAGGCTAGAAATTGCAGAGAAGGTACAGACTTGCATTGGTAGAGATTCTTTGCCCAGTAGCAGTTTATATGAGTGAAGTAATAGGTCAAGCTACTATCACTGTATTTGGTGATACAGGTAAATCTATGAACTTAGAATGTTCATTTAAAAATTCTTCAATAATGAAAAAAAAAAATCAAGTTTATCTCTGTCTTCTAAATTGGGGAAAAACATAAAAAATACAATTTTAATAACATAGTGGAGTTCAAATAACAAGATTACAGAAGAATTTCTTACCAGGAGGTGGTTGTGATGGGTTGAAACTTGCTCGTAGGAAAGGAGGTGGAGGAATTGCACTAAATCCTGGAGGAGGAACGGACATTGACACTGGAAATGTTGGTGGAACTAAACTAACAGTAGGTACAGCTGGTGCTACTGGAATCTTTTGTGGGCAGAAAAGAAAAAGACAAAACATTCACTTTTCAAATGTTTAGCGATAAAATCTTTAATAAAATGAAAATTTAGTAGTTACATATTATCTTAATTTTAAGAAAAATCACAATCATGTTTTTTATTTCTGTTTCTAACACTTTAAAGTTCCTTTCACTTCTTTTTTTTAACAGTTCTTCTTTTAATATCCCTCTTCATTTATTCCCTTCTTCCAAGAAATTCACACCCAGATCATAACCACTGCATTTAAAATTGGCTTTTAGAATAAAATTAAAAAAAAAAAAAAAGGAAGTTAAAAGCAAAGTAAACTTAACCTGAAAAGGAGAGGTAAAAATGTAGCAAAAAGAGCAGTGAACTTAAATATTAATAAGCTCTGGGCTCAAACCCGGCCTCTGATACTTTTTGACTCTGTGAGCAGGACTAAGTCACTTGACGTGTCTTGAGTCTCAATTGCCTCATCTGTAAAATATTACCTAATGTACTTATTTTTCAGAGTTCTCCACCCCCTTTATGCTTGTCTTCTAATAAAATGCAAAAAATTTTTTAAAAATTAAAAAAATACTCTTTCAGAGTAGGAACTATCTCATTATCTTGTCTTTGTATCCCCGGAACTCAGCACAGTGCCTGGCATGCAATAGGTGTTTAATGTTTGTTGACTTGCCTTGCCTCCCTTACTAATTTTCCTGCTGCAATGGGTAGGCACAGTTGCTCTGAGTCCTGAAATTCTCCTAACAAAGCCAACACTGTTTCCAAGAACGGTAAGGGTATTTCCGAGAATGGTAAAGAAAATAAAATCTGAGAGAGGTATTGAATCTAGGTCAGGAAATGGTCTAAGAGAATTTCAGAGCTCAAAGATCAGGCTGTATTCCAGAGATTTACTTCACAAGATTGGACCTATAAGTAAAAACCAAAGTGTCTGACTCCCAGTGAGGTCCTGTCATATGAAAAGTACAAACTTTTAGATTCAATATTTTAAAATTTTTTCTGCTTCTTTTCACCTCTAAATTTTAAGTAAAATTAACCAAATTAAATTTTCCCCTTCCTATATCTAACATAGTTGTTCATTTGATACAACCTCCCTAGAAAAGCAGACATACAGCATAACCTTAGAACAAACCCTGGGAATCAAATACAGGAAAGAAGCAAGGTCTTTCACAGTACAGAAGTATAGAGTATTTCTGTAGTATACTCTATAACCAAAAGTCGTAACTTATTCTTGTTTCCTTTTTTAACCACTTTTTAGTTCCTGTCATCAGTATATAACGTTTGGAAATTTATTCTCCAATATACATCTAGTCCAACTCTGTGATCAATGACATTTTCATTCAATAACACAGAAGACAGAGGGAGCTGGAAAAGTATAAAGAACCATACAGACTAGAAGATTAATAATAGGAAACCCAAATCCGGCCGCAAACACTTAATACTAGCCGTGTGACCTTGGGCAAATCATTTAACCCCAACTGCCCTCCAAAAGAAAAGCAAAAAAAATTAAATAAATAATAAGAAACCTAAACACCCTAAACACAGTAAGCCTGAATATCCTAATATTTAGTCGGAGCAGGGACTACACCTTCTATTTCAAACATGTAAACAAAGATCACAATAGAACATGTAGGAAAGAAAGCACGACAGAGTATAAGTATAGACTGAGTGGAAGTTACAATAATATTCATTCATACACGTTTATGTTTATCTATATCTATATATACATTTACTTTTTACTTGAGACTTTCCCCTGATCCTCCTAGTTATTGCTTTTCATTCCCTCTTAGAATTACTGCCTATACCTAACGTTTATTTGTATACAAATTGTCCCATTTCGCATACCCTGCATACCCTGGTTCTTCCAAACACAATAAGTTCCCTAAGGATATGATATGGACAATTTTATTTCTATCTTTGGCTGGCTGACACTTTGTACAGCACACAGTAGATGCATAATGACTGTTGAATTTAATTTTATATGGTCTCTCTCTCTCCCTCTGAGTATATATAATAAATATACATGAATATCCATATGTGTATCAATCAGTGATCAAGCATTTAACAAGTACCTAATATGTGCCAGGTATTATACTGGGATAAAAAGACAAGTTAAAACAGCAGATACCCATAAAGAGTTTACAAGATATAATAAATGTATTCAAAGTGTATACAAAATAAATACAAAGTATCTGGGGGTGTGGGGTAGATATGAAGCTAGAAGGATCAATAAAGGTCTCATAGAAAGCAGTGCTTCAGTTGATATTTAAAAGAAACTAGGGCTTCAAAGAGGTAAAGGTGAAAGAAAGTACATTTCATGCACTCTGAATATCCAGTGCAAAGGCATTTTAGGTGAGAAATGAGAGTTCTGTGTGAGAGGGATCACAAGGGTAATTTGTTTGGAACTTAAGAGTGTGAAGGGAAACAACGTATGGGTTAGAGTGAAGTTACAATGTATAGGTTAGAGTGAAGTTGTGAAGAGCTTTAAATGCCATGTATTTGATTCTAGAGATAATGAGGAAGCATTGAAACTTTAGCAGCAATGTGACATAGGCAGCTATAGTTCAAAATTTCATTTTGGATATGTTTGGAGCTGTATGGAGGATATATTAGAGAATGGAGAGATTTGAAGTAGGAAGATTAATCAGGAGATCACTGCAATATTTCAGACAAACGCACTGAGAGGGGTTATATGAGAAAAAGAGAAAGACTTGAATGATGCTGTGGAAGTAGTGACACTGGGATGTGTACATGAGCAACTGAAAGGAGAGTGGTGCCCTTGCCAGAACATGCAATTTTGTAAGAGTGACTTTTGGGGATAAGATAATGAGTTCTAAGCAAAGGTAACTTGTCTTTTTGGACAAGCTGAATTTAAGATGCTTACGAGACATGCAATCTGAAATGTTCACTAAGTAGCTCGTGATGGGGGCAGAGGGATTGGACATATAGAAATATAGGTCATCTGCATGGCATGGTAGATAAGTCTCCTCATCTGTAAAATTAGAGTAGTAATAGCACCTACCTCCTATGATTGTTATGAAGAACAAATGAGATAATATCTGCAAAGTGCTTAGCATGGTACCTGTACATAACAAATACTATATAAATGTGTGAGTTATTGCTAATATTATTAGATAGTCAAATCGCACTGATAGAGGGAATTTCTTCATATGACAGATCTCTAAACAAAATGAAATCACTGGGCCTCTCCCTGTCCTTAAACTGCTTCTATAATTGTTCAATTCGCTTAATTTACAGTTATTCATTATCTACTGTTCCAGGTTACAAATAATCTTGGCTTTCATTCTTGAGTTTACATATAGAAATGACAGAACATACTTAAAGGTTAATGACACATGCTCTAGAAAGAAATTTTTCAAAAGCTAAAACACAGGACTAAGATGAAATTTGGGGAAAATCATTTAAACTAGAGAATTCAGAAAAAGAAGTCTCATCCAAATTTTTTAAAAATAAATTAGTTTGGTTATTGTTTTAACTTTGGTTTATTACGAATGCAATAAAATGACAATTTGCTCATTAGTAACTAAACTCATTTTACCCTCATTTGGAAAGTGTGATGAAATTATATTTATAAATACAACAAATTTATAATTTGTCTCCAAAATTTCTCACCTAAGTCCCTTTCTCTCCACTATAAAATGGTGATTCTCCTCTAAGTCTCTTCCTATTTCAGGGTGTCAAATGTTTTTTGCAGTTCTTTGTATTTCCCTCTCAGTGCTTCTTAGCAGGGTAAGTATGCACTTACTAAATATTTGGTGACTAACTGATTCACTCCAATCCCTCCTCCACATAGCTGCCAAAATGATTTTCCTAAAGTGCAGATCTGAATGTCAAACACTATACTCCTGTCTACTCTGTATTTATCTTTCATATACTGATCTGTATCTATTTTGTTTCTCACTGCAATATTAAGTTCTTCGAGAGCAGCTATTCTTTTAACCTTTTTGTTGTATCTCCAGAACATAACAGAGGATCTGGCATATGCTACATTCCTAAATCTTTTCTGTGCCAAAGAAGTCTTTGACGTCTAGTCAAGTCTATGCAACCCTTTTCTGGACAATGCTTTTATATTCATAAAATACAAAAACACATGCTTGCAAAAGAAACCAATTATTCTGAAATAAAGGTGTAATTGTTTCCCTATACAAATTTGCAGAACCTCATAGGAATCCATGAAACCCAGATTAAGAAATCCTCTAGTTAATTTCCAATATATTTACTTTGTTTTGTAAACACTGAAATAGCAATGTACAGCTCAGTTTACAAAGAACTTTCTAAAGATAAAAATGTTCTGGTTCCCATATAAAAATCATAATGTATAAAAATGTTTCAATTTGTATTGTTTCAAAAGGATAGAGATTTGAAAGACATACCACACTCTTATATGAAATAAATTTCAACTACCCTTACTCTTTACTCAATCTTTAATTCTCCAATTAACAGTGCTAGGAAAACAAACCTTGACATCTAAACTTTTCTATTTATGAAAACATGGAACCGATTTAGCAGCTTGAAGAAAGAAAAGGTAACCTTCTTATCACTATGTAGTTTTAATATAAACGTCACTTCCTTAATCATCTTCCCCCCATAATGTTATTTGTATTTGCTCATTCATTACAGGAAAACATGGCATTCATCTACTTCATTTTCAGCTCTTAAACATTAGAATTATAGTATGCAGCAATATGCCAAAACTTTACTACATAAGAATAATTCAGATATCTTTAGGAATCAGTCATGAGACTTTATTTATAAAGCTCAGTTCAAATTATTATAAATTCTGAAATGGTCTTAATTAATATTAACTTATAACTTCAAAATTATACTTTAGTCAATAACCTTATCCTCTTCTTTCACCAAATGAAAAAAAGAACAAAAAAACCAAAGTCATTTGGACGGCTTCACTCTCTGGTCAAAAAACTAAAGAGGTAATTTACAACTGAAGATATAGAATAATAAGGAATTAACTGTAATTTCTAATTAAAGATGAAAAGTGCCTAAAATGCTAATTAGTGGACTAAATACAAACTATTTTAGATAACCATCACCACACTAACCGGCAGCATAGCAACAGGTGGAGGATAAACTTCAGCTTGTGTGGTCACCACTGGTGTCTTTTCAACTGTTGTTGGACTCTCTACAGTTTGGACAGGTTCTTTGACAGGCTCTGAACTCTTTACAGTTTCCCATTCTGAGAAAAAAAAAATATTAATTTAATAAATCAAGTATACAGTTGACTTTAAAGCCTGTGCTTTGTATATTTAAGGCTACTGTAAATATAATAGAATCCCTTTGTGCTTGTTAGACACATCTAAAATGTGTTGTCTACTTCTGGATATTTTAAGGGGATAATAAAAAATAGAGTATATGCTGACAGGACAACAATACTGTGTTGGTATTAGAAATCACACTTTATAAAGCTATATTGAAAGAATTACTTTATCCTGGAAAAGGACTAAAAAGAACATGATAGCTCTTAAAAAATATTCCATGCGGAGGAAAGTTCCTACTTATCCTTTGCTGCTTTGTGCAGCAGAACTATGACCAATTGGTGTGAAAGCTACAGGAAAAGAGATGTAAGCTCTCTGCAGGAAACAACTCTAATAACTGGAGTTATTCAACAATGGGCTAATTTATGACATAAGGTTGTGAACTTCCTGTCAGTGGAGGTGATGAAGCAGGTTTCGTGATCTTTGTTTTTGGGATTCCTTGCAAAAGAAGATTCCTACAAGGAACAAAAAGTAGTATTTGATGACTTCTGAGATCCCCTCCAACTCTAAAATTCTATTAGTCCCATAAAGGTAAATGAAAGAAATGCCTCAATTTATGCTGTTTCATATGGAAAGAGATTTGAACTAAACATACCGGATTCTGGTACGAAATCGATTGCAATTCTCCTATTTTTGCCCCATCTTAAATTTTCTAAACAACTGTGCTGGGAAAACTTTTAAGCTTTGGTAGCTGGAAACTGCACTAAGCCTTTTGGAATACCCTATACGTTATATCACAGTCAAGAAACATAATTTCAAATGTGTCCTGTTCAATTTGCTTTCAGTTGTTAAGGCTATTTTGAACCAAAGTATTTAGAAGAATTCTTACCACTATTTACAGTCTCCTGATCAATCATGCCTCCTTCAGCAAAGCCATCTAGGTCATCCACCTTTACTTTCTCCCATGGTATATAGGTAACTCCAAGATCTACATCCCAGAACTGTTTGTACTCTGTTTTGACACCTTTATTTAAAGCCCAAGCAATCTGCAAGAACAAACAATATGTGTATTTATGTATGCCACAAACACATCTCAAAAATTAAGTTAAATGTTCCCAACATTAAAATTTATTCAACTTGACTAAAGGGCAAATTACTATATAGTTTTGCACAATTTCCCCAAATTTGGCTTGAATAAAATCTGAATACAACCTATAATCACTATTATTTGTATTCCTTTTTTTGTTTCAAAAAAAGCTCATTTACAGGTCCTACCTATTTCAGTACCATTACAAAGTTCTTTAAAAATTGCTTTAGGGGACAGCTTCTATTTTCTCTTTCCCTCATTTCATCTTTCTTTGAAAGAAACAGCCAGAATAGCAGTTCTTAACATTTTCATCTATAGGCTAAAAGGTAACTAACATTCACTTCTTGATTTTCACTATAAAAATAAAGCCCAAAATTATTAAAAAAAAAAAACAACAACCATGTTTTTTAGTTAAATGCCAGCAAGGGAATAAAAGAAAAGTAACATGGTCTTTTCAAGACCACAAAAATACCTTACCTTTATAACTTTGGATCCAATTTTATAAGATCCAGAACTAAGTTTCTGAAGTGCCCGATAGGAATCCTGTCGATGAACCATACAGACATAGGCACAGCCTCTTGGAGGAATCATCTACAGGAAAACAAACAAACAAAACAAACCCACCATTATGCTAAATTACAAAAGGAGTGTGACTGTGAAGGAAATGGACAGAGGAAGAGAATACTTCTCACAATCTATAACCATTAATATCATACATAACAATAAAATGGAGCACTTACTGATATTGACAACCCTGGGAACATTATGTTAAAAAATGCCATTTTCAAAGCTAAGATACCCTAGGGTAAGACCATATATATCCTTTCTATTATAACTTTAAAGAAACATAGATTGTTGCATTTTTAATTCATTTTTAAAAATGGGTTAAGTAATTTGAGAACTCTGGCAAATCCCTTATTAATTTATCTAATAGTACCAACAAATAAATTAATAATTACTACAGTTCTAAAAAATAGTCTTTTTTCTGAGATGATTCATAATTTTCAAGGTGTTTCTGAAGTGTTTTGTGTTGCATGTAGGCTCAGGATACAAATTTCAGATCTTGAAAGGTATTAAAAGTACCTTCAAGCACTGTCTATATTCAATTATATTATATTAGCAGATGAGCTTTAATACAAAACTTAAAAAAGTTTTTCTCAAAATATCTGAAAAAACAAAACACTAGACACTTCCTTTCATTTCCACTCCCCAAAAAACAGATAGCTGAATTTACTTTAAGAAATGAAACAAAGACAAGCAAAAAAAAAAAAAGTACCCCTGAATCTCTTTATAGAAAATAACCAAGTTCACTTAACAGTGGGTACTACAGTCAAAGATATATATACAGACTAATCTGTGATTTCACTGATGTGAATATTCCCTCCAATAGTGCAGATGGTAGCCCATCTATGCCTGTTCATCATGTGCTATCTCTTGTCCATCTCCTACAATGAATTCACTGTAGGGTTCTACTCAACACACTGGGCACCTTCCTCAAATTTTCTTGACAATGCAAAGATAACAGTGAGGTACAAGGGCTGTCTATCACTTTTCCTTTCTTATGACCAAGCCATCTTCTTTTTTAACCACACATTTCTTCGATGACATGCTTTACTCTGATGCAGAGAATACATTGTGCTTGCTTGCTGAATTCTAAAAAAGCATCTGAGTCATTAGAGCAAAACATTCCCTTAGAAGCATTCCTCCAAGTTGTCTCTTGCTACATATCCTAAAATTATATAAGAATATTTTAAATATATAAGAGATACGATTTCTGGATGATGCTCTGATACTGAATATCAGGTAAGGCAAAAAATAGGGAAAGATATGCTCACAAAAGGTGTTCACCACCACAATCTAGGAGGATGCAGCACAGAATCCTAGTTCAAGAAGATTTTTTAATAGATGGGGAGGTCTTGAAGCTGTTCCTGTTTGTGGGTAACTTCATATTGGTTGCATCAAGGCCTAGACCACTGCTGATAGTCCCAAACAAGATCCATAAATGCAGAACCTATATTATCCATCAGGATATGTCTTGGACAGACACTGAAACACATGATGAGTTGGGCCTAGAATTAGAACAGGAAGGGATAGTAGGCTAGAAAGCCTCTAAGTAATTGCAAAATTCTTTTAATGACCCCACGGTTATTCCTAAAACAGTACCAATCTTTTTTTTGCTTTTTGGAGGGCAATTGGGGTTAAGCGACTTGCCCAAGGTCACACAGCTAGTAAGTGTGTCAAATGTCCTGGGGCTGGATTTGAACTCAGGTCCTTCTGACTCCAGGACCAGTGCTCTACTCACTGAATACCAATCTTTTTAATGCCAATATTCTACTGGTTATTTTTCTGTGGCTGCAAGTCATTAAATATGTATTATACCTTATCAAAATCTTCGTAAAGTAGGACTACTAAAGGAATAAAAAATTATAAGCATCTATTATACAGGAATTTGCATTTCATAGTTATAGATTTTATGAAACTCATTTTGGGAGACCCTATTTTTAAACTGTAAAAGAGATTATGATCAAGATCCAGATTGTATGAATACTTAAGATTTGGCTTTAAGAAAGATAAAAAAGATAGATTATCTTAGTACTTAGATAACCAGAGGTACAATTCTATTGTTAGTTGTTAAATGTCAACTTTTCACAACAAAATTAGGGGAATTTTCAACTGTATGAATTTGATAATTCTCAATATTAAAAAGGTATGGGATGTATAATGAAATATAAATTGTGGAAAATTCCCCTAATTTTGGAAATTTGGTGAACATGAAAATTCAAACAATGGAAACCATAAAATAATTCAAGATACATAATTTAAACAGAAAAACCCTCTTGAATTCTTTTTCTACATAATTATCAATCCCTACATTTTTTAAAATTTAGAAATATGTCATATACTAAAAGGAAATGTAACCTAAAATTTTAAACAATCCTCCCAGCTTTTGAATTCTAAAGAAGAAACAAAAAAATATCTTTTGCAGTCAGATAACTACCACATTTTAATTTATTTCACAGTATTTTAGTCTTAAGCTCATGGAATTCTGTGAAGAGACCTTAACAATTAGCTAATTCAACTTCCTCATTAACACAAAAAAGGAAAATGAAGCCTAGAGAGGTCGACTTGATCAGGGTCACACAGCAAGAATTCAAATTCAGGTCTTGTGATTTTAAATATAATGTTCTAATACTATCACTGAGAAAATAAACACATTACTACACACAGTCTAGTCTTGAATTTTTAAAAACTGTTTTTTAACTATTAAGCAACAGCTACCAACCAGATTGCTTTAAAAAAAAAAAGGAGTAAATTTCTTACAATCGTAGGTAGTAATTCACTGTTAATGGAAAAATGAATTAATTCAAACATGCTGGAAAAAAATTTGGCCTAATTCAAGAAAAGTTACTAAGCTGTTTTATAACCTTTGATGTAGAATCTACTATTACTGATAATAACCAAGAAGATTATGGATGACAAGCCTAATAGGTATAAAAATATTCACTGCAGCATTATTTATGAAATCAAAAGGCTGGAAACAAAATAACTGCCAAATGATGGCAGAAGGGTCAAACTGGCATATTATGAAATGGATTATTAGTATGTTTTAAGGAATAAACACAAATTTAAAGAAATATGGAAAGATCTGCATGAAGAAATGTTGAACAAAAGAAGAGTAGGGTCAAAAGAACACTGTTATGAAAAAGTAGAAAAAGTCAACACTGACAGGCAACAGAAACAGGTTTATCCATTTCAGATATAACAGTGAATGGCAGTGCTGTACACTACACCTTTCTATTAATAACTAATGAACTAACTTTTCAGGAAAAATTCTTTGTAGAAGGATTTGTTTGCATGCCTGTTAGGAATTATATTTTGCATCAATAAAAAACATTTTTAAGGAAAAAGTGGTATATTTCACTTAGGAAAAAATAAATCAAATCGGCTGTACACATAAAAAGCAAAAACTACTTCCATTTTTAACTATCCTGTTTTTAATCTAAAAATTTACATTTTGGCAACTGAGAAATCCAAAAGTATATAAAGGTACATATTTCAATAGAAAGTTTAGAAAAATTAATTGCAGTGTTAAAATACCTAGACAGTTCTCTTATATCATCAGAGTACATTCCTAAAATAAGTGTCCTAGAATAAGTGAATAAGGATAGGACCTATGAATTCATTGGTAAAGATAACTCCCAGAAAAGGTAACTTACCAATGCAACTAAACATCATATTTGCAACTTAAAAGTCTTAATAGAGTTGCCTAGACAATTGAGAGGTTAAGTGACTTGTCCAGGATCATAAATCCAGCACGAATCAGAGGTAGAACTTGAACCCAAGTCTTCTCATCTCTGAGGACACCTCTCTATTCATTAAATAATGCTGCTTATCCTAGGAACTACTGATAAAATAGATCTCTTCTCATTTCCTAACAGAATGATTATAACCGTGATTATACAGCTGGCCAAGAAATGTATAACAAAAGAATCAGATATGACTCAACATGTTGAGTTCAACATTCTACTGAAACAAAGATAAAAGAACTATAAACCTCTAAAATAAAGATGGAACAATTATCCTCCAAACAGCATTAAATGAGGATAAATATATGGTAAATCATAACATAAAAGAACCCTCGATGTACTACTGAAACATATAGTATAAAACACAATTCCAATAAACATTAATTTTATTAAACAATAAACAAAAATTTTAAGTTCAACAACAATTATGTTTGCCTACTAAGAATATAAAAAGAGTTGATATTCTAAGTTCTTTGTAACTCCTAAGGAGGAGATGGATACCTTTATTCTCTATAAAAACCTATCCAAAGACAGTTCTACAAGAATCTACAAGAGTTCTCTCTGTTCAAAGATTTTCACAGCAACATTATAACTACAAAAACAATGATTGTTAAGCAACCTAAAAGTTTGGATCAACAAGCGTGGAATCATTAAATAAGACACAAGAATGCAACGAACACTACAAAGAGATTAAGATGGACAAATATGAAAGGAAAGAACTTTTTGTAATAATACAAAACAAAACAAAACAAAAAAGCAGAACCAGAAAAATGGAATAGATGCTACCATCATTGGAAGAAAAGCAAATGAGAAAAAAATGCATAAAAAATCATGATGAAGACCAAAAAGGCTGAAGTAAAAAAGTGCTACAGTACTTCAAGCACAGAAATTAATTTAAATTTCTAATTCTGTTCTTTTTTATCAATGTTTAATGCTAAATTTCTAATAAATAATTTTTAAACTACCCAACCAAATTTAATCTGAAAGCTTTTTATCTCATCAAATTTCACTCTATCAAACAGTTTGAACTTTCAGAATTATTCCTACTCTTATCAGAGCTTCTTTACAGCCTCAGGTGCTCAATACAGGTCAGCGGGTAATGGTGCTATATCTCTTGCTTATAAAAATACTTTTGAAAAAGCTGGTTCAACATTGTTCCTCTTCCTCCTATTTCTACAACCTCTTCACATTATACAAATCAATAGTTATAGCTGCTTATTACAAGTCCAAATAAAGGCTGACAGTTCACAAATGCTCCTAAGTTTTTGCTTTGTATACAACAAGAATTGAAGTGGTTCATAATTTACTAGAATGCCACAAAAACACTTAAAAGAACCTTCAAAATACCTGTCACAGAATTGTTGGACATTAATTAAACTCAATTACAATGCCATTCATGTTATTAGACACAGGATGAAATGAAAGCTGAAAAATGAAGTGTTAAATAAGCAAATGGGAAATACAATGCAAAATGGGAAAGGTTGGGACAGCCTGCATTAAAAAAAAATCTTGAACAAAGTATAAATAGTTAGGTTTGATTTGAAAATTAATACTTACATTAATGGATTCAATCTGTCCAAATTCTTCAAAAAGATTGGTCAAATCTTGCTGTGTAGCTTTCTTATCTACTTGACCAACCCAGAGAGTGGTACTACAGACTGTGAAAAGACAATCAGACAAATAGGTTAAATTTTTGTGTGTAATTTTTTTTTTCAGGGGTTTATATAAATGAGCTATGATTTTATTACGCAGAGATCTTAGTAAGAACTCCACTAGTTCAATGGGTTATGACTTGGTAGGTAAGTCCTAAGTAGTTTCCTGGGGCACAGAGAACTTAAGTGATTTGAGCCCAGATATCCCTAACTATAAAGCCCAGCACTCTTATTCACTACACCAATGACTGTTTCAAAGTTCATATGATTTTAAAGAGCACACAGAGTAGAAAAATGCAAAAAAATGTTTAAAATTACCAAAGTTAATATTTTTAACACGTGATTAATCTGAAACCCAGGTATTTGGGCATGTGTCCCAAGCAAATTTGTTACTAAACACAACTTTTATTTGCTACATTTTACCTAAGGGCAACATAAGTCTCTCTTTCTTAATTTAGGCAAAAATTCAAAATTCAAATATAAATGAGTTACAACTTTGTTCAAGTAAAAAGGAAGTGATGACTTTAGGAATAAGGGTGAGCCTCTGAGTCAGAGACTTGGGTTCATGACCCACTTCTAATACCCATTAGCTCTGACTGAGGATGAAATCTCTCAGTGCCTCAGGCCACTATAAATTACAGAACAGTTGCTATTCTGCACTGGTAGAGCAACTAGATTCTTCACTGGAAATTCTCATGCCGATAAAATCACATTTCTGGTAAAAACTAAAACAAGTACTCTTTCAAAACATTTAATACTGGGTAAACGACACAGATGGCCAATTCATTCTTAGTGTTAAGGATGGGAAAATTTACTTTAATGCTCCAATTGCTCTATGGACTTTAACGATATGGGTATTCCCTCCAATGTATATCACAATCTGTCTTGTAATTTTGTGGTTCTTGCCACTGATTTCCCATGTGTTCTCCACAGGGGCCCTACACAACACACTAGGGTGCTTTGAATTCTCTTGACAACATGTGGCAGATAACAAGGATACCGACTGCCTCATAAGTCAATAAACAAATTTTTACTGAGTGTCAGCTTTAAGACAGGCACTAGAGATACAAAAACAACAAAAAAAGAAACTTTAAACGTTAGTCATAACATAATGTGAGTACTCCATTCTGGCCATCACATTTTACAACATTCACTGACAAGATGGAGTTCATTCTAAAGATTATTGGGATGGTGAAAGGACTCAATACCATACTGTGTGAAGGTTGGATGAAAGTAGGAAGTCTGAATCAGAGAAAAGAGGACTTAAGAAGAAATTTACATGTTATCTACAAATACATCTGCAGTATCATAGAGAGTAAGGAATGGACTTTTGTAAATGGAGCATGAGGAAAATCCCTAACAAGAAATTAGAGAGAAGCCTCAATGTAAAGAAAAATTTTTGAATACTTCAAGTTGAAAAAAAAAATCAAATGAAATGCTTTGGTAGGGTAGTGAATTTACTGTTGCTGCAAGACCACTTGGTGGCATGCGAATATGAAATTTATGAGATGACCTCTGGGTCCTGATACAGAGGTGAATTTCAATACTCCTTTAACATCCCTCCACTCCTCTCCCCTTTATCTACTGCTCATAGCTGGGAATGGCAAAACCCTCTATCAAAGAGACAGAGAGCAACAACTCATAAATTTAGAACTGAAAGGATGTTATAAATTATCTAGTCTAAGAGCTGAGGAAACTGGGGGCCAGAGAAATGAAGGGACTGGCCCAAGGTCCAACAGAGAGTGAATGGCAAATCCTCTGACTCCATATCCAGTGTCTTTTTCCCACTGAATCATGTAAGAGTACTGAATCCTAGGATAACACACAAAAAAGGGAAAAGTAGCAACTAATGCTGGAACCTAGAGGTAGGGTGGGGTGAGTGCGTGTCTAAAAGCCAAACTTCTTCCTATATTACACTACTGGAATAAATGAATTTGACCTCCAAAAATTGAAGTAAAAAGATCCCAGGGCCAAAAACTATTTAAAATGTTTTCAAACCTTGTTCAAATACATACACAACTTTTTTTCCCCTTTTTGTTACAAAAGAGGTTCAGCAAGGTAACATGACCTTGATGCGAGGGTTGATACAGGCTAACTGCATTGCCCTCACTGAACACTGTCAATTCCCTAAAGGTTTGTCTCTTATCTAAAATCTACACCACTTCTAACATTATTATCTAATATTAAATCCTAAATATTTATTACATACATGCAATAGTGACTTTTTAACCTGCTATATAAATGCTAGCTATTTTGTTATTTAGTTATCAATGTTGTCTTTCTATGAGAGAGGTGTACTTCTATCTTAGTAGTTTCTCACAGAAACAAAAAGTAATGTAACTTCATGAGCAAAAAGTAGTGTCCTTTAACAAAGGCTAGGAAGGCACTGAACCTGAGGTTTGAAGTAAAAGGAATCAAATTCAAATTTGCTATCATAGTATGTGTAGTATGGTTTATATGTGTGAAAAAATGAAAATTTTCTTTTATTAAAGACCTGAGAAAAGAAATATAAATTGAATATATGCATTAAAATTTTTTTTCTGACTAGGCATAATGTCAGTGTTGTGATTTAAAACTGCTTTCTAAATTGCACTTATTAATTTTAATAGAAACTATACAACACTTAAGAAAGTTGTGGCAAATGTCAGAGAAGATGTTAGAAAGCCATACTTCTTGACTTAATTCTAATGACTTGGGAAGTAAAAATAAGTTCTTGTAGGGGACTGCTTACTACTTTCTCTTTTTCTACTACGCTTATTATTTGTGTACTTTTCTTTCCACAAATTATCTCAAATGAATACTCTTAACAGGACTCACAGTGGAAAAGAAGTTCTCTAGTTTTCCCTAAAGGTAAAGGATCTAGGAACACATGAGTAGATGATACTTACCACTTAATGTTTTAGATCGGATTGGAGGCAATCCTTTTTTCTGTCTTTCTTTCTCCCTTTCCCTAGCTCTTCTTTCACTAGAGTAGGAACGGGAAGATTTTCTTTTTCTTTCTCTTGACCGTGAGCGTGATCGCTTTCTGTGTTTGCGCTTTCGAGAACCAGATCGTGACCTGGACCTTCGTTTTCTTGGTGATCTATTAAAAAATACACACACATATGTTTTAGATAGCTTTTAAACAAGTTCTATTGGAAAAGGCTCAGATTTCAGGAGAAAGGGGCAGTAGGATTACCTATTACCTTAGTTCTTGTTACTTTTTCTATTATAGATGAGTCTCAAAAGATCTCATTATGAAATCTGTTATGTCAAAATTCATAATTTCTCCTATCTTTGCTCAGCCAGTCTATATACACAGAGACCCCTAAAGCTGTGTTTCATGAGGTGGGGTGGGGATGGAAGTGAAACATGCTATCTACCGTGTTTCCCCGATAATAAGACCTATCCCGAAAATAAGCCCTCCCCTTACTGTGTAAGATTCCTCTAAAATAAGCCCTATTGAGATTGCTACTGTAGTGAAGGTGATCCCCTGCGTTACACGCTACATTATGGTACCCTCTGTATGCACCGTTCCCCCCCCCCGTGAAACGCACGCCGCGCTCCGAGCTGCATCCAATCAGAGCTGCAGCAGTGAGCGCATCATCCTGTTCTTTATTGAATTCATTATTGAATAAAGGTACATTTTTTTGTTCACATTTACCTGTTTATTAAAATTGATGTCAATGTTCATTAAAATAAGCCCTCCCCTGAAAATAAGCCCTCTGGTGTTTTTCTGTCCAAAAAAAAATTAATAAGACAGTGTCTTATTATCGGGGAAACATGGTAAGGAAGCTCTTCACCTTTTTTGTGCCTCATCCACTACAGCTTTCCTAGTAAGACAACACTGTTGACATGGGGGATAGTGAGGCAGGAATAATGATAAAGATATCACTGCATGTGGCAACTATTAGGACACTGGATTGGGGTCAGATGACATGAGTTTGAAGTTCCATCACTGTTTATCCATAAAATCAGCAAATTGGACTAGAGGACTGGTAAAATTCATTCTGGCTCAAAATTCTATGAATCTAATGAACTAACACGGTTTCTCTGAGACCTAAAATGGCATTTTATTACCATGAAGTCCCAGGAGATTATCTTTTAAACATTTAAGGCAAGACAAATAAAGTTTCTGAGGGCTAAATATCACTACTTCACAAATAAGTTCAAATGTTTTTCAGTTGTGTCCAACTATTTATGGCTTCATTTGAGGTTTTCTTGGCAAAGATATTATAGTGGCTTGCCATCTCCTTCTCCTTAAGCTCATGTTATAGATGAGGAAAGAGAGACAAACAGGGTTAAGTGACTTACCCAGGGTCACACAGCTATTAAGTGTCTGAGACCAGATTTGAACTCAGAAAGATAAGTCTTCCTGACCCCAGGTTCAGCACTACATCAACTGTGCTACCTAGCTACCTTCATAAATAATTCCTTATATCCCCTACTGGTCATGGCTAACTCAGTATAATTATGCAAAATCAGGTAAAATCCCATGTCACACATTGCTTTGTGATGTGATATAATCAACAGGCTGATTTTTAAAATCCTTAAATAAACTTTCATGGAAATACTTTCTGAGTAGCAGAAAATGTTATACAAGTCAGTCTCAAAGTTCTGTATAACTGTATCATTTTACTTAATTCTGAAGGAATTGCAAACTGAGGAAAAGGATGCTATTATTCCAAGAACAGTAACATTTTGGGTAAAAACACAAAGACTATAATTAAAGCACAAATGTCCATTTCCAAAGATTAAAGATTAAAAAACCTTGAACGAGATCTTGAATGTGTTCTTGATCTAGAGCGAATAGGCACTTTCTTTTCTTCTTGCTCAAAGATCTCTTCTTCAGCAACATCTTGCCCTTCATCTAACTCCATATCCTTGATACAGAAAAAAAACAAAAAAGTCAGCAAAAAATATCCTAACAACATTCAAAGCAAATTTTATGCCAAATAAAACAGCCTTGGGGTGGCTAGGTGGCTACCAGCCCTGGCGTCAGAAGGACCTGAGCTCAAATGTGGCCTCAGACACTTAACACAAAACTAGCCGTGTGACCTTGGGCAAGTCATTTAACCCCCCTCCAAACAGCAAAAAATTAAAATTTAGAAAAAAAAAATAGAAAACAGCCTTAAAAAATACTTATCAGAGCACTTCAAACTTTGTTTTTAGTTACCTTTAAAAGTATACTACAAAGGTGACAGCTTTTTTATTTATAATTTATAGTAGAAATCCTAGATCTATAAATTAAGTTTTACCTGTTGCTGAATATCTATAGAATCATCCAAGTTTGTCTCAGGTTCAAGGAACTGCTGTTGGCTACTTCCCTGTGATGGTGATACAGAGTGCTCTGAACCAAATGTACTTTCTGGATTCTCTTGAGTTACCTATGGAAAAAAGTCCAAAGTGGAAAATGTCATCATATCCCAATTTGACACATGAACACATTCCATATGTATTCCAGTATCCTAATGTCATAAAATAGATTAAATAGGAAGGAAACGAACATTTATTAAGTTCCTCATGTCCCAGGGCACTGGGCTAAGCACTTCACAAATATTTAAATTCTTTCAACAATCTGAGAGGTAGGTATACCCATTTTAAGAGTGAGATAACAGAGGCAGACAAAGATGAAATAACTTGCCCAGGGTCACACATGCTGGATTTGAACTTAGTTCTTTCTGATCCTGACTCTAGGCCCAGTGTTTGCTTTTGCTTTTGTTTTGGGGGGTGGAGGGACCAAAGGTGGGAAACAGAGTGAAAAGCCTCTATGGAGTTGTCTAATAATCAATTCCGTCCATAACATCACTAACAAGTCAGCAATCAGCACATGTTTGAAAACCTCCAGTGATGGGAAGTCAATATGTCCCAAGGGAATACAATGTACTTCAAAATAGCTCTAACTGTTGGCAAGTTTATAGTAGATCTGAAATTAGCCTCTATAATTTCCACTTCACTGTTCCTAGTTCTGCCCTTTGGAGCCCTTCAGCATAAATCTAATCCCACAATAATTCATATAGGTGCTTGACAGCATTAATTAATGCTTGGTTTTGTTTTTTTTTTGCCTTTTGGAGGGCAATTGGTGTTAAGTAACTTGCCCAAGGTTACACAGCGTGTGTGTGTGTGTGTGTGTGTGTGTGTGTGTGTGTGTGTGTATGTGAATTGTCTGAGGCCAGAACTGAACTTGGGTCCTCCTGACTCCGGGGCTGGTGCTTTACTCACTGAACCACCTGGCCACCCCAATAAATGCTTGTTGATTTAGTCTATACAGAGAGCTCTTCAAACAATTAAAAACTACAAGTCTTTCGAAAATAAATAAATAGATAAATAAATAAATAAGTTGCAAGTCTTCACTTCTTCAAACTAAATCTCTCTATGTATATTAATCATTACTAAGTGCCAGATGCTACTAAGTGCCTACTGCCAGGGGTGTACTGGAGCTACCTTGCACAGGCACACAAGGGTTGATTAATAAAGTTTCTGTGTGATAATTTACACCTCTGAAATAGACAACAGGAATTGTTTTATTGATTGTCTAGACTTAAGAAAATGATGGAGAAAAATGTTAATACAGATTAAACTTTAAAAGTGTGTTTCTGGAAAGCTGGTTGTTAAACATTTACCAGTACATCCCTGGGTGAAGCACTGGCAGCTGAAGCAAAATAGTGTCTGAGGTCCTAGAAGAGAAGTCATCACTAACTGGGTTGACAAGGGAGGGTTCCTAGAGGAGGTAATATTTTAGGTGAGTTTTGAAGAGTTAAGTAGAAATTTGTTATGCATTCCACACATAAGAAGTGATGTGCACAGAAGAAGGAAACTATCTGTGAGTGGTGTGAATATATATATATATATATATATATATATATATATGCATGTGGGGGTGGAAGGTGGGATGATCATACATTTAAGAGCTGGAAGAAACCTCAAAGATCGAGTCCAGTGATGTCAAATTCAAATAGAAATGTTGGCTACTAATCCATACAAAAAGCTCTCTAGGAGCCACATATTGACTTGAGGTTTAAATGCCGTATTATTCATGTTGTTGTTGTTTGTATTGCTCAATAATGTGGTTGAGGTAGAATTTAGGAGTGTTGCAGGCCTCGTGTACAATACCTCTTGTGCAGTCTCAACTCTACCTCCCATTTTTCAGATAAGGAAACAGCCTCAGAGAGTTTTAGTGCCGAAGGTCACACAGATGTTGTTCATCCTTTGTACTCAAAGAGCACCAATCACATCACTATGTCAGGGTCAAGGTACAGTGTATTTGATTGTAGTTGATCAGACCAACATGAGCTTGGAAGATTCTATCATGGGTTGGGCACAAGCAGTCTGTTTGAACATTTGGGACAAAGATGTCTCTAGATTTGTCCGTCTCACATTTCCTTTGAGTTACGGCAATTCGGCATTGTTCACAGAGCACAGAACCTTCTTTGATGTAATCACACCATGCTGGGAGATCCTATTCCAGTGTCTTCCATGTCTCACCATCAATTCCAAAGTTCTGAGAGAACTTAAGAATGTTCTTGTTTCACTCCTTCTAAACTTTGTGAGTTCTCCATAAAATAGAATTTTAGATGCAGAGGTTCCCAAAGTGGGTGATACTGCACCCTGGGGGTCACTGGAACAATCCAGGGGGGTGGTAGTAGCCCTGGGTGTCACTAGAGGTTGTTGAATAAAACTCAGAGTTAACCCTAAGCAAAGGCCAGAGAGGCGCTGAGCAATTTTTTTTTAAGGGGCCAGCAGGCCAAATAAGTTTGGAAACCTCTGTTTTAGGCAAATATACATTTGGCATTTGAGCAAAGTGGCCAGTCTATCAGAGATGTGCTCTCTGTAGCAGAGTTTGATTGCTTGGTAGTTCAGCTCAAAGGAGCACCTTAGTGTCTGGTACCTTATCTTGTCAGGTAATCTCCAGAATCTTCCTAATAAGACACTTCAAATGGAAGCAGTTCAATTTTTTGGCATGGCACAGGTATACTGTCCAGGTTTCACAGATATATAACAATGAATTCAACACAATGGATCTACAGACCTTCAGTTTGATAGGTAGAGTCTAATATCTCTTTCTCTCCCACACTTTCTTTCAGAGCCTCCCAAAAACTGAGCTAGTTCTGGCAAAGAGTATATCAACTTCACCATCTTTGTGTATATCTCTGGAAAGGATGCTATGAAGGTAGTAAACTTATCTAAAGCATCAAAACTTCTCTATTTGCCATAACTAGTGGTTCCACATATGCATGGTAAAGTGCTGGATGCTGGAGAACCTTGGTTTTCTTTATGTTGATTGTAAGGTCAAAATTAACACAAATGGCAGACAAACTAATCCATAATCTGTTGCATCTCAGTCTCAGAGGCTGCACTGAGTGCACAATCATCTATCTTCACCAACAGAAAATCATGTACCAATTCTCCCTTCACTTTAGTCTTGGCTTGAGGCCTTTTCAAGTTAAATACCATTGGGGTTCAGTAGTTGACCTTGATGCCATTTCTATCCTTTTTGAAGGCATCTGAAGACATCATGGAAAACATGCTAAAAAACATGGGAGCAAGGAAAGTAGGGAGCCCTATTTTGCTCCACTGGTAACTGGGAAAGAGTGAGAACATCCTTTATCCAGAATCTGTGTAAGCCTGCTGTCATGGAACTAGTATACAAAACTGATGAACTTCTTTGGGCAACCATATTTTGCCATGATCTTCCAGAAGCTCCTATGACTGACAGTATCAAAGGCCTTTGTCAGGTTGATGAATGTTGTATATAATATTCCCTGTTCTGCTCCTGGCATTTCTCCTAGAGTTGTTGGGCAGCAAGCATCATATCAACCATTCCTCAACCCTTTCTGAAGTCATACTGGCTCTCAGGTAGATGACTATCTTACAAGTGAAGATCAGCCAATTAAGAAGGATTCTGGCAAGAATCTTACCAGCAATGACTAAGAAAGAGACTCTACCTCCCTCCCCTCTCTCCCACCCCCCACCTTCAGTAATTGTCACAGGAAAACCTGTGAACTTTTTCTTTCTAGAGATGGATAATGGAGGCATCCTTATCACCTGAGGGATGATTTCCTTTTGCCATATAATCTGGAAGATTTCAGTCAGCTTCTACATGAGTAGTAGGCCCCCTGCCTTGTAGATCTCTGCTGGAATGCAATAAGTACCAGGTGCTTTGCCATAGGAGAGGAGCTTAATGGCATTCAATATGTCTTCTTTAGCTGGAAGTTCAATCTGGGTTATATAATCAAGGCTTCAGTATTGGTTGATGACAGTCTGTTAAGGACACCAAGGAAGTGTTCAGTCCATCTCCCTAGGATCATATCCTTATCATGGATCAATATGGCTCCAACAGCACTGAGTAGCAGAGTTGCACCAAAGGTTTTGGGCCCAATAATAGTCTTCAGGGGACTGAAGAAGTGCTATAGATTATTGTTAGCAGTGTAAAACTGATTCTCACCTGTTTTCTTACTGAGCCAAGAATCCTGAAACTCTAAGCTTCACTTGTACTTTACTTCTGATGGAGTTACATGCTACCTTCTTAAAGACATATGAACTGTCTTGCTGATAAACCCTGTGGATTTCTCAAGTTTTGTTTAGTAGCTTCTGAATTTTATGCCATCATTTTCATCAAACCACTTCTAATGTCTGTGAGTGATCTCGTCCAGATAAACAAATGTGATGCTGTATCCAAATCTCTGCAAGCGGCCCACTCCTTTTCTGTTCCACTGTTGCTAACTGTATGTTTACTAAGTTTTCCCTCCAGGTCAGCAAAAAACAAACAAACAAACAAACAACTGTTCATGCAGGGTGAATCTCTCTAATCTGTTGATGTAGAATCTCTACAATCATCTTGCCTTGGGGTCACTGCTTTCATTGAATGTGAATGTTGAGCTTTGAGAAGATAAATCTATGATCAGTCTAGCACTCTCTGTGCTACAACATCTCCATCATTCTCACATACTGTCTCTTCTATCCTGACGCAGACTATTAAATGCCAGTGCTTGTTGTGAGAGTATATCCATGACATTTTGTTGTGTTTAGGAAAACAGACAACAGTGTTGGTGATGATGTGAAGAGATACACAAGTCTTCAAGTAGTAAGCGTCCACTGCTGTTGCCGTTTCCAATTCCATTTTTCCCAAGGGTTCACTGCCATGTCTGGTAGTCTTTTCCTACTCTGATGTTAGTCACCCAAAATTAGAAGCTTGTCATCTTCCAGAACATTGATAATGAGGGTCTGCAGGTGTTCATAAGTTTTTCTTTGAACTCATCAGGGTTCATTATGGTGGGAGCATATGCACTGATGATGGTGGTGTGGCACTTTCCTGCAAGTGGCAGTTGCACTGTTATGAGCTGTTGTTCAGTCCTTTTGGGAAGCATACAAGTTTGCTACCAGATTAGATCTGATTCATCATAGCTGCCACTTCATAAAAAAGAGTATACAACTCTGAATTTTGATAAAATGGTCTTGATTTGCCTGTCTTGTTTCACTCAGGGCTGCTATTTAGATGTGATACCTGCTGAGTTCTCTTGCAACAAGAGCTATCTGTTTTTCAAATCTACTGGATTTTGAATTGTTCATGAGTGTGCACACATTCCACGGACCAATGGTGACTAGAATCATCTTCACAAAACTTTTTAAACTTTTTTCTGTGTTTTGATCTGAGGATGGGATCCTGCCTGGCACACCAGGTTGGATGAAACAGACAGTTTTGGTGGGCCCCTTTTTTAGCTTGATCCTTATGCCAGGAGGTAAGCAGTGCAGTTCTTTAAAAAAGCAATTTGGATACCCAGAGGGCTGCCTAATCTCACTGCTGCTTCAGTGTAGTGAGAAGACAACCCTATGCCCTAGGCCTTCTGTATGCAGGGTTTTAACTACAACTCCCAGTGTATTAACACCTGCTGCTTCATCAATCGCCATCTACCTACACTTCTGCTCCTCTCATTCTTAACTATTATAAACTGAAACTTCTCTCTCCAAAGTTAGCAGTGATCTCTTAATTGCTGAATCTACAGGTTTCTGTCCAATTCTCATCCTTAACCTCTCTGAAGTCACTGATACTGCTGACCACCTCTTCCTTAAGATTATCTTCTCTCTAGGTTTTCAGATCACTATTATCTCCTCGTCTTCCTCTTTCCTATCTAATCATTCCTTTTCAATCTCCATTTATAGATCTTTTATACAGATCACATTTGCTAATCATGTCTACCGACTATTTCATTTGGCAATTTCATCCAGCTCCCAAGGACTCTATCATCTCTATGATAATGATTCTCAAATTTACTTATCCAGTTTTATACTATGCTGACCTCCAGTCTTAAGTCTCCAACTTCCTATTAGACATCTTGAATGGAAGTCCTGCAGATATCTCAAAACTCACCATTTTCTGAGCTGAGCCCATTACCATTTTCCCAGAACTCTCTCCCATTCCAAATTTCTCTATTACTATCAAAGGTCCCACCATCTACTCAGTGCCTCAGACTTCCAACACAGGTGTCATTCTCAACTCCTCACTCTCTCTAGAACCATCATATCCAAAACCTGTTAATTTTATCTTTGTAGCATCTCTTAAATACCCCACCCCACCCCCAGCTTGCTTCCTCTAATACTACTATCACCTTGATACAGGTAATCCTCACACCTGAACTACTGAAATAGCCTGCTGGCTGATCTACTGCCAAAGTTTCTCCCCATTCCAATCTATCTGACACTCAATTGTTAAAGTGATTTTCCTGAAGTGCAGGTCTAACCCTCCAATTCAAAAAAACTCTGGGAATACCCTATCACCTTCATGATCAAATAAAAAAAGTCCTCTATTTGGTGTAACAATCTCTCTAGTCTTACACTTTACACCACCTTCTTCCCCATATGCTCTTGAAGTCAGTGACAGGCCTTCTTGCAGTTCCTCAAATAAGAAAATCCATCGTTCAGTTCAGGATATTTTTAATTGTAATCCCCCATGCCTGTCTGGAATACTTTTCCTCCTCATGTCCACCTACTTACTGGCTTCTTTGGCTTCCTTTAATTTCCAGCTAAAATTTTACCTTCTACATACCAATTTCTATTAATTCTTGTTCTTTCCTTCTAGTCATTATTTCCTATTTATTCTATATATAACTTATTTTAACTAGTTGTATGCATGTTATCTCTCCATTAGAGTATACACTTCTTGAGGGCAGAGACCATCTTTTGCCTTAATTTATATCTCCAGCACTTGGCACTGTACCTTGCATGTAGTTGGCACTTACTAAACATTTCTCGCTTACTACAGTGGCTATTCTAAACTTTCTCTTCTTTCCTGAAGACTCTATCAACTATTCCTCAGGAGACTATAATTCCACTTTTGCTGAGAAATCACCTTTGTGAGATTTCTATTCTATTTCTCAAAATCCCTTGACATCATCCTTTATTTTCTGCTTTGCTTCATTCTCTGATGAAGAGTTGGACCTTCTCCTAGACAGGCTAATCCCAATCCTTGGGGGGAATCTGTCTTCTCTTAGGGCTTTCTCTTCCATCATTCTACCCTCTCTCTAATCGACAATTTATTCTTATTCACTAGCTCCTTCCCTGCTACTTTCAAGCACACTCCCCCACCCTTAAAAAGAACTTATCACTTGATTCTCCCATCCCTCAAGCAATCATCCAATATTTCTCCTCTCTTAATACAGGGCGTAGAGAATATATGCCAAGTGTACAAAAAATAATTCCTAATTGTAATTAGGAATAGACATTAATCTTGTTTTAATTTAAAAGTAATTTCTAAAACATAAACTTTATGTTGATGTGACATCTTGATTATTATCTGACTCCCCGAAGAAGATAGATACAGATAGATAGACAGATAGATAGACAGACAGACAGACAGACAGATAGATAGATTTAAAAACCAGGTCATTACTTGTTTCTTCTCTTCCCTCATTTTTTTCTAAGTTAGTAAAGAACAGGGTACATATTTACTAATTTCCTTTGCATTTCTCCATGATGCCCCAGTACAGGATTCTATATACAGTAGACATTTACATTTTATAAAATACAATTTGAATAGTCTTGTTATGTCTTTAATTGAATCAAGAACAAAAACTCACTCAAATCAAACAATGACTATATATACAATAATGCTATTTTGTAGATCTTTAGTAAGAATTGAATTGAGGGTTAGCATGAGAAAATAATGCCTATAAAATTACATTGACACATCTAACTGGCCAAGAAAAAAATCACTTTCTAGTAATTATTTTTATTAAGTCAAAAGAAATCGAGGAAATAGTAATGTTTTCAAAAATTATCATTCACTTTAGATAAATACTTAAATCAGTATCTGATACGAGGTGTTCCAAAATCTTAGTGAAATCATAAACTACTAAAGTTTAATACCTTTGAAGCTTATTTGAGGGTTTTTTTTTGCCTGTTTTTTTTTTTTGGAGGGCAATTGGGGTTAAGTGACTTGCCTAAGGTCACATGACTAGTTTTAAGTGTCTAAGGCCAGATTTGAATTCAGGTCCTCCTGACTCCAGGGCCAGTGCTCTATTCACTGTGCCACCTAGCTGCCCCAGATTATTTGAGTTTTAATAGTATTAGACTATTATATATTGCTGATAGTAGGTAATATACTAGTAATACTATGAAATATTATGTTATTATAGCATTATAACATATTATTATTCTATTATATATTGGTAAATGGCAGGGAAGATGAAAAGTAAAGCTCTATATCAAGGGTCCAGGTTAGAATAAAAACATAAATCTGTAGCGGACCTACTTGGTGTGGTTGTAACTTCAGTGTATGGTTGTCACTTTAGTGACATTCTGCATCATTCAAATACTATAGATATTACTATTAGCTACTTAATACTTCTATTTTTTTGTTGTTCCTTAGTCATTTCAGCAGTGTCTTACTCTTGGTGGCCCCATTGGAATTTTCTTGGCAATGATACTGGAGTGATTTGCCATTTCCTTCCCCAGGCAATTTTACAGACAAGGAACTGTGTAAACAGGATTAAATAACTTGCCTAAGGTCACACAGCTACTAAGTGTCTAAGAGCCACATTTGAACTCAGACCCAGTACTTTAACCACTGTGACACCTAGTTGACTGTATATGTTAATTTAAATGTTCACTAAAAGGAGAATTTTGATATTTCTATTATTATTTTTTCAAATTATTCCCATTTAAGCTTTAAACTGTATTAAAACTTTTAGGACACTATTTTAAAAGTGAAATTCCATCAACAAGAGAGCAGCTATTTTCAGATAATAAAACAAAGATGATGCTTAATGATATAGATATATATGTAAATTTTTCACTATCTCTTCAGTAACGTTTTTGATTTACTGGTCTGACCCTATTACATGTCCATTTTATCACACTAATGTAATTTAGATTTTAAAAATCAGAAAGAATACAAAAAAAAATTTAGATTATACAGATTTTCAGATTATCAACACCAAGTAAATGTGAATTAATATAAGATAAAGAGGAAGGAAAATGTAGCACTGTGACCAAGTCAAATGGACTCTATAATGATAATTCATTACTCACAAGTTATACTCAAAGACTATATGAAACAAAAAATTACTTTCTTAGACGAAAGTTATAAGGATGATTAAAATAATTTAACAATGAAAATTAGCTAAAAAATATATGACACGATATTGTTGGGAAATGCTTGGTTTTTCAAATAACAGAAGCAAACTTTACTTTTGAACCAGTATTAAAGAATTTTAAAATTAGAAAGGAGTCTCACAATCATCTACTCTAACAACCTCATTTTAGAAATAAGGAAACTATGGTCCAGAGGATAATTAACTTTCTCAAGGTCACAAAGTTTAGCAAGAACTAGAATTGGCTTCCTAACTTATACAGTAATGTTCCACTATAGCCTGTGAATGCATGAGAATTTAAATTATTAGATGTTCTAATAAATGGATGAGAATTCTAAAAGTTAAAGAAAACCCTAAATAGAAGGTTTTTCAAATTCAGTTTTAAAATATATATATATATTTTTAAGCAACTGGGGTTAAGTAACTTGCTCAAGGTTACATGGCCAGTTATTTCTGGGTGTGGTGCTGAGTATCTGAGCCCAGATTTGATCCAGGTCATCCCGACACTGGAGCCGGTGCTCTTACTTGCTGAGCCACCTGGCCGCCCCTAAGCAATTGGGGTTAAGTAACTTGCTCAAGGTTACACGGCCAGGTGTTTCTGGGTGGGTGCTAAGTGTCTGAGACCAGATTCGGTCCACCTGTCATCTCAACACTGGAGCTGGTGCTCTTAGTCGCTGTGCTACCTGGCTGCCCCTCAGTTTTAAAATATTAACGACAACTAAAGTTTAGTTCTAGTTTAACCAATTATTAAATTACTCCACAAATTAATATGACAAATATTTAAAGTGGGATAATCCAAAAGAATCCTATACACATTTAAACAAAAAATGGAAGGAAATGGAAAAATGACATAGAAGTCACCTATTAACCCAAAACCTCATAGCAACCTAGGCACTGTAAGAGGGAAAATAAAATTTTCTTTGGGTTTAAAAGACAGTTTTAAATAAAACAGTCACTAAACATTTCTCCATTTTTGTAATCTGCCTTATGAATTCATTTTTCAAAGGAAACTGCCCTCTCCAAAGTTACTAATGATCTTTTAATGTCCAAATTCAAACAGTGTTTTCTCAATCCTTACATCTCCTCCTGGATATTTTCTCTACTCTCTATGTTTCTATGACTCTCCTCTGTCTTGGTTTTCCTTCTACTTGTCCTCAGACTCCTTCATATTATGTCAGTTAAACATGGGAGTCATTCAAGACTCAGTCCTAGGGCCTCTTCTCTCTATAAACTTCCACTTGCTGATCTCCTTAACTTCTAGATGTTAAATTATTATCTCTATGCAGATCTGCTGTATGTGACATTGCTGACCATTCACTTCTCTGGAATACTCTCTGATCTCTAGTTTTTCCTGATATAACTTTCTCCTGGTTCTTCTCCAACCTTTCTCAATCTTCAGTACTGGTGCATCATCCAGATTATGACCTCAAACTGTTGGTCTTTCCCAAAGCTTTGGCTGGGGATTTTTTTTTTCCTTAACATTCTTTCTTGATGACCTCATTAGTGTCCACTGTTTTAATTAATCACGTTATGCAGATTAATTATAATTCTAAAAATCCAGCCCCAATATCTCCCCTGAATTTTATTCCCATTCATTACCAATCAACTACTAGACATTTCAAAGTAGATGTCCCAAAGAAATTTCAAATTTAGCACATTCAAAAAAGAACTTATTCTCCCCTTCACTCTCTCCCCTACTCCATCCCTCTCTAACCTTCTTCCAAATGTCCCTATTTTGGGAAAAGGCATTATCAATCTTCAAGTCATCCATATTCAAAGTCTTGGCATTATCTTCAAGTCCTCACTTTCCCTTCACTCATTATATCCAACCGGTTGCCAATTGTTGCTGTTCTTACTAACATAACATCTCTTGAACACAACTTCTTTCTTTCTACTTACAGAGTCACCACTAGAATGTAAGCTCCTTGAGGGTCTCAGGGAATATTCTGGATTTGCCCAGATTACCGTAACAGCATCCTAAATTGTCTTCCTGCTCCAGTCTCTTCCTTATACTGTAAGTATTTTTCCTCAAGTATAAACCTAACCTACATCATTATTCTACTTAATTCCTGTCAGTCAATTGTCTCCAGAATCAGAGGTAAATTCCTGTTTAGTTTTAAAGCCCTATACAACCTGGTCCCAAATTTTTCAAACCTCACTAGACATTACTCCTTACCCTGCATTTTGTGATCCAGTTTTGCACTAATCATGCACCATGCCTAGAAGGCACCTCACTTACGGCTTCCTCTGTGACTTTTCTCAAGTGCCACCTACTAAAAAAGACTTTTATCAGTCATTCTGGCCATTCTCCAAACATCTTTTTTCTAAATGACTTTTACTAAAATCTTTCTTTTTACCTCACTCACAAGTCTCTCTGAATCCCTCCATTTCCTTAAGAGACATCCCTCCTAATACAATCTTAAAAAAAAAATCAGACTAACTGTAATGTTTTACATGTGAATACCTCAAACTCTGTAGAAGAGCAGAAGTGGTAGTAAAAGGAATAAGAGGGTACACCTCACCTTGGACCCAAAACTGATCTTTGTAATTTCAGAACTTTGAATTTCAATTGTTCTGTGTTGTTCTTTACACTTCCATTATTGTAATCATTTTACATGCTGTTTTCCTGACTCTGTTTACTTCATTTTCTGTTAGTATTTATCTTTCCACTTCTATTTTATTCACAATGCTTGTTATTTCTTTTAATATAGTAATATTCTATTACTTGCTTATACCACAATTTGCTTAGCCATTGCCCAATTTGATGGCTATCAATTTTGTTTCCAGTTTTTGCTACCACAAAAACTGCTGTTCTGTTTGGTGTTTATGGAGTCTTTCTGTCAAAGACCTCCTTGAGATAAATGTGTATAAACCTTAAATGTACCTGTTTTTGTATACTTGTTTTTGCCACAACATGACAGGAACTTTCTGGATTCCCCCACACTCCCATCCCAAACTGCCTAGGTCACAGTTATCAATGCTGGATGGAATGATTTTTCACTTAAGCTGTTAGGGTGACTGGGTTGAGAAGATAGAAGGTAGTAATTAATTCTGTGACCTCTCCAAATGAGAAAATCATTCAAATGTGTTTTAAAAACCCTAAAGTATTAATACTAATACAAGTTATTTTTCTTCTTTCCCCTGCTGTTAAAATGCATAGAAATTAATTTAAAACATTAGATAGTGTACCTCTTAAAAAAGATTCATTTATTAGCCTAAGTGGACTTTGGTTACTTCAGAGAGCCTTTCAAAGTGTTACCAGAATAGATTAAGTATTCTGAGAATGCTGGAGACAGATCCTCTATATTTTGGGAAGGGATAAACTAATAAAGTTATGTTAGAGAAGCAGAATGGAATAGTGTGGACAGAGAGCTAACCTCAAGAGTTCTGCCTTTGACATAAACTGCATACGTGGCTATGGGCAAGTTAACTTATTTCAGTGCACCAGCACCTCTCTCCCTTGACAGAATTCCCTTAAAGGACGTTCTTTAGATCACTGAAACAAAGCTCTGGGACTCATTCCTTGCTGCCTCTGCCAATAAATTGGTAAACTGATAAGAAAGTATGCCAAAAAACTCATTTATAATCCTTCATCCAAAATTAAGTTAAAATGTATGAAGTTAATTTTTTGTAGAGAAGAGGTAATAACTCTTAAGTACCACAAGATGGGGTTATATACCTTTTGAGGTTGCTGCTGTTCTAGGAGCTGCTGTCGAAGATGCTCAAGATTTTGTTGTTGTAGTTGTTCTGCTAATTGATGAAAAATTGAGTTGTTCACAGATTCTGAAACATGAGGGCTAAAAAGAAAAAAGCAAGCAAAAACAATGTGACAATAAATTCTACACAATTGGATGAAAATATATAACCTTTCTAATTTACAAAAGGAAATGTTCAATTTGGTAAAACATCTGTCCTATAGATGGCCTCATTAGTCTGAAATCTAAGGGGAAACATTTTTCATGAATAGCATTCTAATTAATAGGATTCTGAATTGTTATTTTCATGTATTGCTGCTAAATATTTAGCAATAAACTTCTACATCTAGAAAATTTTATAATTGTGCTTACAGTAATATTTGACGTATTAAAGCTTTGCAAAGCTTTAATGGTTACAGAACTTGGGCTATATAATGCTTACGTCTTCTGGATAACAAACAGTAGACCTAGCTCATGACTTCAACTGACCCCAAGTTTCATTATGAGGTAACAGTGGTGGCTGACCAAAAGCAAAGCTAATGTAATCTTAAGCTAATTAATGTAAGTATTTGGTGTTCAATTCAAGAGAGTAAGTAGTAGTTCTACTATATTATGCCATGATCAGTAAACATTGGGTTAATATGAGGATTATTAAATTATAATGTGCCAAGAGGAAGGTAATAATAACATTGAAAGAATATAAGTCACACAGGGAACAGATAATGAAATTGATTGTGTATAGCCCAGAAGACAAAAGGACTATGAGACATAACAGATGTCAAAGTATCTGAAGGTCTATCAAAACTAGTTCTATGTTTCAGTAAAATAGAAAACTAAAGCCAATAAAGAATTCAGCTTAACATAACAAAGAAATTTCTAATAATAAAAACTATACATGCACAGAATGGGCTGATACTAGAGGTATCAAGAGACGCTGAATAAGTTTTTCCCTGTGAGGGGAAGCTAGACAAATTAATTTGCAAGATCTTCTTCTCTAACTAAAAATATAAAATTCATCTTCTAAAAACTCCCATCTTCCTACTTCTTGAATCCTGCTATATTCTGAGTATGCTGTCTGGGAGGTATCCTACTGCTGACATTAAAGGTAAGAAAGCTTTTCCCACAATTCGAAATGGTCTCACAACAGTTTTATATATTAAAGACTCTAATCTGGCAGGAAAATGATGTTCATCACTGTTCTTGAAATAGAAATGTTTCTTGCCTAAATCCTTAAGCCCTTACAAAGAACAGATTATCAAAGTAGCACAGATACACATTCACTTCTCCCAAGATGTAGTGAAGCTGAAATACCTCAGCTTGAAACTAAACAACTCCCCAGATCTATCTATTGATTCAATTTAATTCAGGAAACATTTATTTTCAACCAGTTCAGATAACAAAATGTTACAATACCTAAAATCAACACATATATTTTACCTGATATAATTTTGCTCAAAATTAAAAAGAATAATGGAATACTTACAGCTGGGAAGATGGTGTTTCCTTTTTAGGTTCTTCACTGCGCTCAGAATCTTCTCCAAAATCAAATCTATCCATCAACTTCTAAGAAAGGGAAAAAATTATTAGATCAATGGGCTTCATGCTAATGTTGACTTTAAGATTGAAATGAAATATCAAGTTTCATGATTTTAAAAAATAAACTAGCCCATTAAAAATATTAATTCAGGAATCAGATGAATAAAACAAACTGATTGTATCACTACTACTACTTTCAGATCTTATTAAGGAAGCAATCTGTGTAGAAAATATAAATACTTATAAAGCGAGTCAAGTGGCTGATTACTTCAGGCAAAACCAGACATGGAACCAAACAGTAAAATTTCGTTGTAGAAACTTGTAGAAGCCAACAAATAAACATTTACTTTTTAATAAAAATAAGAACTGCATTAAAATGACATTTATAAAGGTGCTGAAGTACAATATATCACCCTAATAAGTTTATGGTACATTGTAAATGGGTTATTGTTAAGAGAAGTAGTATGGCATAACAGAAAGTAACTGATAGTAAGGAGACCTGAGTTTAAATCCTGACTCAAACTCTTATTATAAAGTCACTTCACTATAAGTAGGCCTTAGTTTCCTAATCTGTAAGACAGGAATACTACCTACACTTTTACTTTGCAAGGTTATTGTAGGGAAAGTACTTTATAAATGTTAAAGAGTTTTATAAATATGAGCTATTATTAAAATTTTAGAATATATCTTATACCTAGATCTCAAATTAACTACAGTGCAATAAGTACTGGTATGTTTCATTCTACTTTTATATTCTTACATATTAGTCAATTTTAAGTAAATGAAGGACTAGATGTTAAAATTATGATTAATTCACTATTAGTAGGAATACATTTCAAGAATTAAGTCTGAGTCCGAGGAATATTTATTATTTTTACATTGTTCTAGAAAAAATATTTTAAAAAGCTTCACTTTGAAATATACACTTAAAAGTCCAAAAAACCACCACTAAAAAGGGAATCTACTCTTAAATCCAAAGCACATTGAAAATGTTCTAATATGGCCCTCATTTAATTCTTAATCAAATAAACTTAAAAAGACAAAAAAACTTAAATCACCAAACAGGATTTTAACTGAAAGACAATACAAAATAAATCAAATATACTGCTTTAATGTATACCTTATTAAAAGAGACTCCTTGTTCTAGTGGATTGAGAGTATTGGCGGCTGCAGCTGCAGCTGTAAGTTGTGCTGTCAAGGCTTGCAACTGAACAACAAGACCAGCATCCAGTGCTTGAAGTAGTGAAGGCTGTGGTTTCTGTTGTTGAATTTGTAGTGTCTGTATTAATTGTTGAAGCTAGGGAAAAAGAAAAATCATTGAGTAAAGCAACAAAACAAGATGGAATTTTTAATAAAAACATCCCCAACTTCCAAAAGAAAATGCTAGTAGATCACATTCAATTATCTATGCCATAGGAAAGTCACTAATCCCACTTCCTATGCACTTGATTACATTCACTCCAATTTCCTGTAAGAGCTTGTCCCTTTTTATCATTTCCAGTCTCTTTTATCTCTCTTATCCCAAGTGACTTTTCTGAACCCTTATGCTATGAAAACTACACACATATAACTCATTGTAAAACGCTACTTGATCCTGCCAATGCATTCAAATCATCATTCTATCTTTTGCCTTTCACAGTCAAACTATGAGACAGAATCTATACTATCTTTACTCACTTCTCAACCATTTACAACTGTTTTATAATCCCATCTCCTGACTTATACTTTTCCTAAATCTCAGTCCTCTGTTGGTTCTGACACTGTCAGTTACCCGCTTTCATAAGACTCTTCTCTCTTGACATTTAAAGCACTGCTTTCTTGCTTGATTTTCTACTTGTCTGACAACTATTTGTGTCCCTTACTGAAAATCATCATCCTTATCCAACCTCACTGAGCCCTTTCTTACTCATTGATCTTATAAATTCTCAGGGATTATTACAGTATTTTACTGGCAAATCCATACATTCAGCTCTAATCACTCTTCTGAACTTCAGTTTTGCATCACTAACTGCTTGATGTATAACATCACCTGGATGTTGTGTTGGCATCTCAAATTCAACATGTCTAAAAGACAATTCATCTCTCAAGCATTCCTCCTCCAACACTGCTACTTCTATTGAAGGCAATCACCCTTCTAGCCACCCAGGCTGGTTACCTTAGTGTCACCCTTGAATCTTTCTTTCTTCACCCTTCTTATCTGAGGTTCACCTTGTAGATTCTACTTCTACAACATGCTATGAGAGGAAGTATGATATAACGTGATAGGGCACTTGGATTCAGAAGATATGGGTTGAAATCTCATCTTGATCATTTATCAGCTATGTGACACTGGTCTAGGTAGATTAATTCTCTGTAATTAGTTTGTAAACTTCACAATAAGAGAGATAGATCTCTTATGATCTCCTAGGGCCAATACTATTCTAAATCAATCACTATCTCTTATCTCCAACCCTTTATTTCCACACATACTGCCACAATCCTAGTTGAAGCCCTTGTCACTTCTTGCTTAGACTACTTAACAGCCTACTAATAGATCTTATTACTTTATATCATTCTCCAATTCAATCTCTCTTCTACACAACTGACAAATAGCACCTATAAGACAAAGACTTGATCACCTAACTTCCTAAATTCCTGTTATTTAAAAGCACCCTCAGTCTGTCCCCCATTCATATTTAGTTTCTATCCTAATTTATCCTGTATATATCTTGTTTGGAAACAGTTGTTTAAAAGCTGTGTCTCCCATTAGACTGTGAGCCCCTTGAGAAGGACTGGATTTTTCTTCTTTTTTGGGGAGTAGGGAGGTAAAAGGACGTTGGAGGGGGGGAGGTGTAGTTATTTATATTCCCCAGTCCTTGGCAGAGTGTCTGGCACATAGTAGATGCTTAAAAAATGCCTGCTGACTTGATGTAATTATATTCCTTTGCGCATTCAATGTTTCAGTCAAACAAGACTGGTCCTAAATTGGATATTTCATTTCCTGTTTCCCCTATACCTAAAATGTATTTTCTCTTTGCTTCTGTTTTTAGAATATCTAGTATCTCTTGAAATTCAACTTAGGTACAATCTTCTAAACAATATCTTTCTTAACCACCCCCTAAAGAGCTCTAAAAAAAATCTTATTTCCCACTTCAAGATATATTGTAATTGCTCTTGTGCTATAGATTTTAACAATTTCCTTCCCCCAGTAAAGTACAAACTTTCTGAAGGCAGAAATCATTTAATTTTTGTCTATGTATCCCTAGCACTTAACACAATATCCTGCATTCAACAGGTGGTTGCTAAATATTGAACTGAATATATAGTATGTAGGAAAGCAAAGGAAACAGGAATACGAAATTAATTGACATGTCTGAGAAATATGAGTACTTTATATGACTACACATATCCAGATAAATATCCAATGAAAAAATCCTACTTCAATGTTACATCATGGCAATGCCAATGTACTCTTAAGTTTTGGAAGGCCCTATCAAGTTGGAAAAATTTTAAATATTAACCCAAAAGACTTTCTATCTTGTCTGTGGACTAAGATAATTTCAGGAAAATATTAATATCATAACGTTAGTGGGCAGAGTAACTAATGAAACCATCTACCAAGGCAAAAGGTATCACTGGAAGAAGTACCTATATTTATCATAAATTTGGGGTTGAACCTCAAAAGTCACAAAGTTTAAGCCCCTCATTTTTACAGATAAGGATATGAAGTGACTTGTCAAAGGTCACACAAGCAGCAGGTGGTAAAGTTGGGATTAGAATTCAGGCTCTCTGACATTAAAGACTTTCTGAATTAATGAACTAAGTACCTAAATTTGTATATACCTAAAAGGAATATATTTCTTTAGAACAGAAACCTCAAACTAAATTAATGAAGTCATATCCTGATAAATCAAGAGAGGACAAAAAGAAGTTGACTGATTTTTTCACTGCCTTCCTTCTACTTCATCCTAATCAATTTGATCTTTACCCCAACTTTATATCACCTTTCAGAATGTAAAGGAATGTAAAGTGTGTGTGTGTGTGTGTGTATATATATATATATATGTACACACACATGTATATATGTGTGTGTGTGTGTGTATATAAATAAATAAATATATATATATTACACTTTCCACTCCTACTTTATAAAATTACTGTCTAGTGTGTGTCTTCTCTGAGACTAAGGAAAGTTTAGATTTAAAAGACCTTTTTTTTAGCAGGCAAGCTTGAAAATAGGGAAGGAAAAAAAACCAAAGGCAGTGATATCAACCAAAAAATTAAAAGTACAGTTTTCACCTTTATTTTTTAACAACCTAACTTAAGTGTTTAGCATATTTCACAGGTAAATTAAAAGTTAAATGAATAATTGCGATCTAATCTTAAAGTATAAACTGCAAAAAGCTCTACCATTCAACATAAAAAATACTGACAAAGATTTTACTATCGATATAGAAATTAATACCCCTTTAATGAAATTGTACTTTTCAACAGTAAATCACAGCTAGTTCAAAACAAAAGTTAAAATCATTTTAGTTTATCTAAGATGGCTAAATGCTGATATAATGAAAGTGATATCTTTAGTCTTTTAATCATCACCAAAGAACAGATTTGATAGCTGCTAAGGATACTAAAACATAATGATACAATCTCTTGTCCTTGAACATCACAATGTAGTTGTGAATGTTGGTAACATTTATAAAAGGAATAAATGAATGACAAGGCATTTATCAAACGCTTACTATTTGCAAAGCACTGTGCTAAGCACTGAAAATATCAATAAAACAAAGAAAACCCTTGTTCTTAAGGACTGCACACTCTAATACAGCAAGAGAACACACATTAAAGGTTATCCTGAAAGATTAAGATGTTACAAAAAACGAGACAGAATACACTGGCTCATGTGAAATGAAGGGTGTATTTTGTGCAGATAAGGCTGAAGGTGTATCAAGGGTCAGATTATGAAAGACCTTGTATGCCAGATGATATGGGATCAGTGGGGAGCCCTTGAAAGTTTTTAGAGAAGCTAAGAATGTGTAGAGACCTATTATTTGGGAGGAGATAAAATGTGCTGCTGAATACAGAACAGATTAGAAAATAAAGGATAGGAAGGTACATTGATTAGCTGAATATTGCAAACATACAGTGATGTGATGAGAGCATAGATAAGAGTGGCAGTAAAGACAATGAAAAAGATCCATTTTTATACCCTGTGCAAGGGACTATTACTGAAGTTAATATTAATATAAGATTCATTTATCACTCAGGCCTACACCATGAACTTAAGGGGAGCTATCATAGAAGTTCATAAACAAAGTAAAACAACGTCAATAAATAATAACACTATTAGAAAACCTATAAAGTCATAATGAGGCTGGGATGAAATTTATTTCTGCACGCTAACCTATATTTCAAAGAGAGGCAGCATATAAGGGAAGGGGTTGGAGAGGGAGTGGAGAATTGGTTGGACTGAGAATGAGAACAGAAATCTAGTTTTAGTTCTGTAATTGAACTGTTTAGGCCTCTAGTTTCCTTAGCTATAAAGTGGAAAAAACATCTCAGGTGCTTTCTGCACAGGGATGGTTTAGTAAAAACAAGAAAATATATGTGAAAGCACCTTTTAAGAATACAATTATTAATATTCAGAAATATGTAAAATTGACAACAAAAAAAATTAACTGATATCTTAAGAGATAGAAAATGCTTAATTACCAATGTGACTCAAATCTAATTCAGTAAGACTATCAACTTATTTTAACAAAAATAAAAATGACCACCAAAGAGAAATAGTAGGGAGAAAGTCTAGTAGATGAATAGAAAAGGAGGTGAGTAGATCATGGGAAAAGATGAAGAATGGTATAGCAACGACCAATCTGCATGCTCCAATGTGAAGAGATTGAGAGAGTACCTATAACATTCTTGGTGAATCCCTTGTGGAAAATTCCCAGGAGAGTGTGTATTAAGTCACATGGACAATAAGGTCTTGAGATCTGCACTGACAGCAGCAATACTCACATAGAGGAACTCATGTAAACAAAATATAAATGACTAAATGGGAGCATATTTACATACTAAGATCTTGAAAGAAAAACATTTTTTAAAAACTTAAAACCTCCTTAAGTATTCTCTATTTTCTCTATTCTCAACTCTATAGTAATAATAATGAAAATGATTATCATATAAATAAACAATGAGACATCTAAGACATTTAATATCATTAAATATCCTTTGTAGTATTCATTTTTGTACACCAAGCTAAAAAATACTAACCTGTTGGCCTTGAGGACTTTGCAAAATCTGTGCCACAGCAGCTAGCGTATCTGTATTTGCTATCTGAGATACCCAAGGATCAGGCAAACCTTGTACCACATTGGCTGGAGTAACAGGTGTCACAGGAGTTCCTTTAAAAAAAAAAAAAAGGTACCATATCCATGCTTTAAATTACAAGAAAGCCACATAATTAGAAAACAATATATAAAACATCTAGACTTATAAAACAGATAAATTTGGCACAATTATTTTATTAACATACTTTATTCACTGTTATCTTTCTCAGGGCTCCTAAGAGTACCTGTAATATGTTTAAAACAGGACTTGTTTTATAATTTTCAATTCTCGCACTACAATTTAAAAATACATTTAATACATACATTAAGGAAAACCAAATGAGACATATAAGACGAACCTTTAATTTTTATTATTTCATTTTTTGTTGTTTTTATATTTTGTTATTTAATTTTTATTTATGAAAAAGTATACTCCAAAATTTAGTAAATTACAAGTACTTTCTCATTTAGATCATAAAAAATCTAAATTTTTAGGGGCGGCCAGGTAGCACAGTGAGTAAGAGCACCGGCTCCAGTGTTGGGATAACCTGGTGATCGAATCCGGGCTCAGACACTTAGCACCCACCCAGAAACACCTGGCCGTATAACCTTGAGCAAGTTACTCAACCCCAATTGCTTAGGGGTGTCCAAGTGGCTCAGCGAGTAAGAGCACCGGCTCCAGTGTTGGGATGACCTGGGGATCAAATCTGGGCTCAGATACTTAGCACCACACCCAGAAATAACTGGCTGTGTAACCTTGAGCAAGTTACTTAACCCCGATTGTTTTTTAAAAAAATAAATCTAAATTTTCTACATTACCTATTTTTTCCATGTTTTATTTTTAAAGTATCATATCTTAAAAATATAATTTTTCCTTCCAATTATATACAAATGGGATGAATTCTCCATCAGACAACAAACTATTATTTGCTAATGAATAAGCACCTGAAAACAGGGTGTATAAGTAAGAATTTATTTTAAAATCCGTAACAGATAAATAATTTCACAAAATACCTGGGGTGTTGTTGCTCATAGATGCTGCAGTACTTGGCAAAATGGGTGTGACAACTGGTGGTGGAATTCCTGCTGCCATATCAAGAAGAGGCTGAATAATTTCACTCTTAAACACATTATTCTTCTGCCATAAGTTTAAAACCCTGACTATTTTACTCTGGGAAAGGAAAAAAAAGTAAGACATAATAATTTAAGTTTAGAAACTTCATAATCATGCTAATCTATTAATCTTTTACTTGTGGAAAAATAGTTTGGTAGCATTTATCTTAATGTAAAAATATGGTTGACAACTGTTGTTTTTATTTAAAGTAGCTTTTGCATTTATGTATTAAATATTTAATAAAATTTAAATCATATTCTCCCAGTGCCTAAGTTAATGGTATAGATGAAACTCTGGAAGGTACATTAACTCTGCGTTTGTTCTTACCCAAATTTACCTAAGACAGTGGGCAGTAACTATGTCTTAATCAAGCTTTCCCCCAAAGTGCTAAATGCATAGCAGAATCTTAGATTTGGAAAGAAAGCTCAGATATCATTTAGTCCAACCAATTCATAAAGAGTTTGTGTATAGCATTCAGAAAAAGTGGTCAATGTTCACTTTAAGATACTGAAGAACTCTCTCTATATATCAGGAGGCAGCCCATTATACTTTTGAAAAGAGCTATTTATCTGCAAACGTGCCATTTTGTAACTTCTATTCATTAGTCTTACTTCAGCTTTTTGGGGCTAAGAAGAATGATTCTCATCTTTTACATGAATAGACCCTCAAAAATTAGAACAAAACTATAATACACACCCTGCTTCAAACTTTACTCTTCTCCAGGACAAGTATCTGCAGTCACTTTAAACAATTCTCATATAGCATGATCCTTCTGAAGCTCTTTAACACCACGCTCACTCCTGAAATTATTAATGTCCTTTCTACATGCACTCTCTGTAAGCAACCACTTGCTTTCACAGGTTTCACTGTTACGTATCTTGGGCTTCAGTCCTACAACACTAATTGTGTACTGAACAATTCAAATTGGATGTCCCAGAGGCATCTCAAATGCAACATGCCCCCAAGAGTTCATTATCTTTTCCCTGCAACCCAAATCTCTTCCAAATTTCCTTCTTTCCTTTCATCACACCCGAAATGTTCTCTTTTCTCACCTCCACTTCACAGTACCTCTCCTTCCTTCAAGACACAGTTCAAGCACCTTCTTTCAGATGAAACTTTTCCTTAATGCAATGATAAACACAGCCTTCCCTCCCAAATTGTTTTGCATTTATCTATATTTATTCTCTTTATTTGTGTTCTTATAATATATGTACCTGTTGTCTTCCCTGTTAGAATATAAACTCTTAAAAGTAGGGATTATTTCATTCTTTGCATTTGTAAACTGAGTACCTGGTATAAAACAGATGTTTAATAAATGTTCATTTATTGATTCCTAAAAGGTGGCACACAAAACTGAACACAATATTCCAGATATGGTCTGATCAGACTGGAGTATGGTAGAACTGTCACTTCTGGGGGGCGGCTAGGTGGCGCAGTGAGTAGAGCACTGGCCCTGGAGTCAGGAGGACCTGGGTTCAGATTTGGCTTCAGACACTTGACACAAAAATAAACTAGCTGTGTGACCTTGGGCAAGTCACTTAAAACCCCAATTGCCCTACCCTCCCCCCTCCAAAAAGAAAAAAAAAAAAAAAAAAAAAAGAACTGTCACTTCCAAAATCCTGCCATCTTAAAATAAACCAAGAATAGGAACAACTAAAGGCATCTCATGGTTTGGGGCAGAAAGGACAATGAGAACCAAATACAGAGAGCAGAACTTTTATTTTGTTCCTGCTTTCTATGCAAAAGAGAATGAATTGCAAATGACAGTGAAAATGGCTAATATGAAGTAAATATAATATGTTATCTCCATGCCACTCATGGGTTCAAGTCACCAAGCCCAAATCAAGTACATCAAATACAGAAAATTGGTAGAAGTATCTGTTGATCATTTTATCTATCATTGCTCAAAGAGGGAATAAACAGGACAAGGGCAAATACTATGAATTTTAAAAGAGGAAGAGACAATATGGATTAGCCAAATCCTAGAATGTATTATTAAAGGGGCCGCTAGGTGATGCAGTGAATAGAGCACCTGTCCTGGAGTTAGGAGGACCTGAGTTCAAATCCAGTCTCAGTCACTTAACACTTACTAGCCGTGTGACCTTGGGCAAGTCACTTAACCCCAACTGCCCTGCCGTACCCCTCCAAAAAACAAAAAAAAATTTGGGGACGGCCAGGTAGCACAGTGAGTAAGAGCACCGGCCCCAGAGTCGGGATGACCTGGGATAGAATCTGGGCTCAGACACTTAGCACCCACCCAGAAACACCTGGACGTGTAACCTTGAGCAAGTTACTTAACCCCAATTGCTTAGGGGTGGCCAGGTGGGTCAGTGAGTAAGAGCACCAGCCCCAGAGTTGGGATGACCTGGGATCGAATCCGGGCTCAGATACTCAGCACCACACCCAGAAATAACTGGCCGTGTAACCTTGAGCAAGTTACTTAACCCCAATTGCTTTAAAAAAAAAGAATGTATTATTAAAGGGATGGTTAATAAACATATACAAAGAGAAAGCGTTCACAGAGAGTCAATGGTATAGATACCACTGTCCCCTTTAGCACAGCATTTTAGCAAAATCTTATGCTATTCTTGTAAACAAGTTAGAATAAAGAACAGTTTAGGATGGACTCAAAACTGGTTGAATTCCAAATCTAAGTATTAGTCATTAATGATAGTGTTAATTTTAAAGGAAGTCTTCAGTGTAAGGGAGTGTAGATGAACATGTACTGTTTATCATTTTTACTAATGATGGATAAAAAGCACAGATGGTATCCTTATGAATATTGTAGATGACAGAAGGATAGGAGAGATAGCATGTCAGGATCCAAAAGGTCTCAAAAGGTTAGAACATTGGACTGATACTCTTAAAATGAAATTTCATACTGATAAATGTAAAGTTTTATACTCAGATTCAGAACAACAATACAAAAAAGGAGAAACCTTGGCTAGATGACCTTTGGTCTGAAAAAAAAAATAGAAGTTTTAGAAAACTACAGGTTCAATATGAGTCAAAGGTCTGATATAGCAAGCTTCCCCTAGCCCACAAATCCAATCTTAGGCTGCACTGAAAGAGGCATAATGTTCAGTACTAGGAAGGGAATAGCTATGATGTACTTAGACTACATCTGGAACACTGTGTATAGTTTGGGGACACCACATTTTTGGAACCACAGTTTTACTCTAGAGAGTCCAGAAAAAAGCCGTCAGGATGGTGAAGTATCTTAATATCATGTTATATAAGGATCACTTGAGGGAGCTAGGAATGTTTGGCCTTAAGAAGGAAAAGACTTAAAGGTTACATAAAAGCTGTGTTCAACTCATTAATTAATCAACACATTATGGCACTCACTTGTTTTTGAATCAACAATTAAAACTTGGAAAATTTTCTTAAGAGATCCTAATAAAATATCTCCCCTGACTCACAACCAAATTCTTCCACATAGAGCCAGGTTCAGGAAAATCCAATGATTTTATCTTTATTTTTATTCTTTTCTACCATTTTTAAGTTTACCATTTTTGTCTTCTTGTTTACATATCTAGCCTCAGTTTAAGGAATACTGTTCTCTTCCCTATCTCTCTTTTAACATATTCTGACTGCTATCTCTTCCCCTTGCTTTGAAATTAAGGTAATTCTTTATGGTAATCCTTGGGTTTAACCTAAGAGTTTTCTCCTTTTATATTCAGATTTACCAGAAATTCCTCTGCAAAAGATATCTAGTTTTATGTCTCGGTAAACACTTTTTATTCCCATCTCACTCTCCAGTAAACATCAATAATTAGACACTACACAAAAAACTATTGTTAAACACATCCATACATCTTCCTTTATTATCCCCCTTCCATTATCCCTTCCTTTCCATTATTGCCATCACTGTTATTCTTTAATGTTACTTCATGTCATTTTGACTTCTCTCTATACACAGCTCCTACACATCTCATCTGCCCAAGGTCCATTAATTCTTATTAATTATAAGTAATGATTTTTCTTCATCAGACCACACATAACCCTTAAAAAACAAAGAAATGCATAAATTACGTAATAATACTGTGCTGGCATAACCCTATCTAAACTTTTAATCCTCCCATAGACTAAGCACTTGGTACAAATTTGTTACATTGCATATTATTTCCTGAGTCATACTTTCTTTCTCATTCTCATTTCCACAACTGTGGCCTAAGACCTGACTTAAGTCTCTGTTAAGAACTACCCTGGCTTTGTCCTACTGACACCCCCCATAACTCCATTCTAGACAGGTATTACTATTTTCCTGTACCTAGATCAATCTGATCTGGTCATACTAGAATTGGTTCATCCTTTACAGGAAACAAAGAAAAGCCTTAAGCCTATGAAATTTCAATGTCTCCAATCTTAAATTCTTTCTTACTGATGGCTTACCCAGATTTCTTGCCTAAATTCTGACCTCTATTTTTCTGCTGTATTAATGCCTTTGAGACTAATCTCTTCATTTCAGTTCCTGATACTACTGCCCAGGATACTACTTATTTTAGATTTATTGACTACAGTGAAGTTCTCACATAGGCTGGTTCCTTTAAGACTTGTCTCAGTTCAGTCCTGGTTTTAGCTGCCTACCCTCAATCCACAACTGTTGTCTCATGCTAACATCTTTATCCCGAAGACGTTTTCGTACCTCAACAAAAATTATTTTCAAATATTATTCTAACCAAAGTACTTCCTACCTTTCTCAGAATCTCGTAGCAACTACCAAATACCTCCAAGGATTTGAGGCTCATATTTAAAATAGGGATAATATTATCTGCATTACATATAAGCAAAGTCTTTTGTAAACCTGAAATCACTATATAAATAAAATATTTACAGAGTACTTAATGGTATTTTAAATTCAATTTTAGTATTATATAATATTCTTGTATATACTTCAAAGAACCTAACCAGTTAAGAACAGGTTATAATTTACTATCAGTCAATAATACAAGAATATGTTTAATATTAACAAGCAAAATTTTTTAACTCATGTCTTTTAATTCCAAATCCAGTACTATTTATACATCACTATGATGCCTATACTAAAAAACTAAACTGTTAAAGAAAAACATTACAATCTTACCCTTCAAAAGAGGCAAGACTCAAAAAAGGCTGTACCTAATTGATATTTTAACTTTTAAGTGAATATACTTGAAAAAAGGGAGTTGTCTGAATAACATTTGGGTAAGTAAATGGGTCAAAACACTTCAAAAACCAAATCCTTATAAATAAAATGCTTATGTGCCTTGACCAAAGATGATCACTATTCTGTTTAACGTATATATTTCGTAATAAAGTTCTAGTTCAAGGGTTTTTAACATTTTCTGTGTCAGTGACCCTTTTGGCAGTCTCATGAAGAAAATACTACTATGGTTTGCGGCCTACATTCACAATGCAAGGAAATGCTAAATTTCATTTACAAGTTAGTCAAAATAAAGATAAAATTTTTCCCCCATCCAACTTCCTGGACCCTGTGAAATTTACCCATTAACCTCTAAGAAGAAACTCCAAATTAAAGATCCCTATGAGAAGAAATCCCCCAAAAACAACAGGAACATACCTTGTCATCACCAGGGCAACGATATAAATTCTGAAAAGTGCTAATGATGTTATTACTAAATCTGGGTGCAAACACATCCTTTTCTTGACCAAACTGATGTCGAGACTGTCGTACAATGGAATCAATAACATAAAGTCCAGGTACCTTATATTCTGGTTTACACTAAAAGAAAGAAAGGCAAAATTTAAAAAGTGAATTTCATGACAATTAAAGCACTGTAAATCATATACAAACAATAAAATTGCTATTTAGATATTAGTTCTTATTTTGTAGCTCTTCTACACTAAAGAAAAAGCATTTGAACCTTAGCTTCATGCTAGTCAAGTACTGTAATAGCTGTGAAAATGCAAAGCAAAGTCTAAAAATGTAAGGAAAATATTAGAATTTTTCTAATAGTTTTAGCAACAAGAATCAATGATGGCTACTGTACATACTCTAACTGACAGAGCCTAAAGCCACTTATAAATTTTCTGTATAATTTTAATGACAAGACTACAATAATGAAGGAAGCCATTACAATGAAGGATCAAGAAAATAAATGTGAGCTCTGAGAAAAATATCAACAATATATATTTCACCTAGACTTTCAAATTAATAAGATCGTAGGTTTCTATACCAGTATGAGGAAAAAAATAAAATAGATAAATAGATAGGTAGATAGACATAATCACAGATGGACTGTTCCTTAGCACAGTGCTTGGCATAGAGTAGGCACTTAATAAATATTTATTGAATGATTGATAAATCTTATCTACTTTAATTAGATAACTTGATAATAAAACGCTATAATCCCAATAATTACAGACAGCATGGAGCATAATAATAAACATTTATATAGTGCTAACTATATGCCAGGCATTGTATTAAGAGGTTTACAATTATTATTTTATTTGATCCTCACAACTACCCTAGGAGGCAGGTGCTATTATTATCTTCATTTTGTAGATGAAGAAACTGAGGCAAACAGATGTTAAGTGACTTGCCCAGGATAACACAGCTAGTTAAGTGTCTGAGGTCATATATGAGCTCAGGTCTTCCTAACTCCAGGTCCAGAGCTCTATTCTCCAAACAATTGTGGAAAGAGAAGCAGCCTTAGAATTGGAATCAGGAAAATCTGAGCTTAAGTACTGCTTCTGGTACATAGTGGCTTTGTCCCAGAACAAATCACTTAACCACTTAAGGAATTTACTCAAGGAATTACTACAACTCTAAGACATTAGAAGTGCTGATCTTCCAAAAGAATGGAATAAGGATTGTTTTAAGGGAGGAAAGGCACACTAATGCACAGCTTGTGCAGTTATAAATAAATATAACCATTTTGGAAAGCAATTTGAAATTAAAAAGTGACTGAAATATCCATCCCTTTGACCCAGAAATTTGTTTTATTAGGTTTATACTCCAATAAGACCATTAGTAAGAAGAAAAGTACTCATATGCAGCATATTTATAGCAGTACTTTTGTGGTAGCAAAGAACTGGAATTAAAGTAGATGTCCATTGATTTGAGAATGGCTAAACAAATTGTGGCACATGAATGTAATGGAATATTTTGTTGTTGTTCAGTTGTGTCTGACTCTTCATGACCCCATTTGGGGTTTTCTTGTCAAAGATACTGGAAACAGTTTGCCATTTCCTTCTTCAGCTCATTTTACAGATAAGGAAACTGAGGCAACCAGGATTAAGTGACTTGCCCAATGTCACACTGTTAGTATCTGAGGCCAAATCTGAATTTGGGTCTTGTTGACCCTAGACCAAGCATTCTATCCACCGAGCCACCTAGCTGCCCAACAGAATATTATTGTTAGCTCTATATAACCCCATGTAGAACAAAGTAACCAGAACTAAAAAAAAATTTACATGACCACAATAATGTAAATGGAAAGAATAACCAAAAAACAATCAAAAGGGAAATGTCACAAAAGTATAAAGAACTAGCATGGTTCCATAAAAAAGAAATATGAGAAGGAATCCCCATACTACTCCTTCCAGAGATGGGAGGTCCACAGGTGTGCTACATCAGACTTTTTCAATGTATTAACTCCTATGACTGAATCATGTAGCTTTTCTTTTCTTTAAAAATATTATTCATATATAGGATAGCTCTCTGGGAGATGGGAAGGGAAGAGATGTTGGAAGAAATTTTGGTGACAGAAAAACAAATGATACCAAGAAAAATTTTATTTTATTTTTTGGAGGGAGGAGGGCAGGGTAACTGGGGTTAAGTGACTTGCCCTAGGTCACACAGCTAGTACTTATTAAGTGTCTGAGGCTGCATTTGAACTCAGGTCCTACTGCCTCCAGGGCCGGTGCCCTATTCACCACACCACCTAGCCGTTCCCAAAATTTTATTTTTAAAAAGAATTCCTGATCAGTACTGGCGTGTGTTGTTTCCTTGCCAAGTCTTCCCTGAACCATAAAATCACAGGTCTAGCCAGAAGAAAAAAAAGAGGCCATTTCAAATGTTAAAACATAAGGAAAAATAAAGAAGAAGCATTAGGGGAGGTACTGACATTTTTCTTTCATTTTATAAGCAAGGTGTGATACATGTGTTACAACTTAACATATCCTTTAATGGCATGTTCCTTCCTAAAGAGTACCACCCATGTTAACAGAATTTGAGCTGGAAAGGGCTTTAAAGATGAGGCAGTCTGTATCAAATATAAAATGAGGAAACTAAAAAGCTAAAGAGCTCAAGTGACTCTCCATACTCAGACAGGAAGAAGCAGAGGGGTGGGGTGGGGGGGTATCAAATGGGACCATAAAACAAAGTCTGATGTCTTGGTCAAATGTTTTAGCCTCTAGAACAGTGGTTCTCGAAAGTTCTGAAAGGAATTTTGCTGGCTGTGCCATACATACAACTTCTCCCACTTTCCCAGACTTCTTCATTCTCCAGCAGCAGTATGCTACTAGCTCTTCCAGGTCATAAAAGCAACACTATCTAGAAGAACATAGCTAACTCCTCTCGTGTACCCCAGGGAAATAAAGGAGAGGTGGAGGAGAAACTGGAATCCCCAAGGCCTAGTTACTGGGCATGAAAGCCTAAATGTTCAGAACTCTTCTTCGCTGCCTATTTAAATTTTCAAGTATGACAATCTCTCAAGACCAAAAGTCTGAGAACCTCTGCTCAATCACACCAACTTTAGGAGTTAACATCTGCCTGCAATGGGCAAAGTAGTCTATTTCATAATCAACATATAACATTTAAGTTAAATATAACCATTTATAAGTGGTAATAGTAACTTAGTATTTTTTATACCTGACAACTTATCACCTAAGACACAAATGAGTATAGCCCATCTTTCTAGCTTTAGTTCATACTATCAATCCATAAAGGCTAATCCATAAAGGCCCCATATAGTCAAACTGGACTACTTCAAGTTTGTCTAATTCACATCACATACTTTCCCAAGCAAGCAGGTAAATAGTACAGTGGATAGAGTCATGGGACTGGAGTCAGGAAGATCCAAGTTAAAATTCAACTTTAGACACTGTGTATCAATCACATAGCTGTGTGACCTGGGGCAAAGTCAATTTAACTTCTGTCTCAATTTCCTGATCTGTAAAATGGGGATAATAAAAGCACCTACTTCCCAAGGTGGTTGTGAGAATCAAATGAGAAAATATTTGTACAGTGGTTAGTACAGTGCCTATACAGGACAGGTGCTTTATAAATACTTGTTCCCTCAGATGAAAATTATTTTTCATTATATTTTCTAACTTTCTCCCAACAAAATCCTACTTAATCTGTTCCTCAAAAACCATCTCAAAACTTACCTTCAAAAAGGTTTTCTGCATATCTATCCTCCCAAACTTTTGTGATCTTTTCTTCCCTCTCAGTCCCCAAATTCCAGAAATAATCAACATATAAAACTTCAGCTTTAATATTACAGCAAGACTTCAAAATGCAAGCAATAGTACAGTGCACCAGCTTTTAATAAACCTGCTTCTGTAATAACATTTCATATTAAAAATTTGATCCATGGATTGGACAAATGAAGTAATATCTGGGAGGAGAAAAATATTATTTCCAGACAGTATGCTTTATCAGGCTTAGTTCTACAATTTTATAGCAACAAAAAGTTCTGCTTGCCTTAAATGAGTCTATAGTTTAGAAATGATCTTTCAATATATGTATAAAAATTAACCCATCAGAAAACATTTCTTTGCCAAACACATTTGCTTGCTCTTTGAGCAAGAGATATTTATGTATAATACCTTTGAAAACTCTGAGATGATAAAATTTTGAAATCTCCAAAGGTTTTTATTTTATGGAAGTCAGAAAACGTCATTCACTGTCAGGAGAGAAGTTAACAAACACCAACAAAATACACTAGTTTCATCGTAAAATTTCTAGGAAATAAACAATGTCCTAAATGAGTTCTATGAAAAAGTGACAAAATTTTCTACAACCTCAACATTTGCTGGTTTCTGCCAACTGTATCTAGCCTCTAATTATGAAACACAGGAAGCATCTTTCCAAAACTATTAGGTTCAATCAACTATAAGTGTTTAAAAAAAAAATTCTTGACTTTATTAAAAAAAAAAAAGGACAACTCCATGGCCCAGAAAGGTTAAATGACTTGCCCAAGGTCACACAAGGAGTAAACAAAGAGCTAGGCTTTGAATAGAGGCTCTCAAGACTCCAAATTCAGTACTCACTCCAATAGCTACAAGACATACAGTACAGGAAGGTTTGCAAAGTGTTGTCACACTATATTTTATTGTATTTTCACAACTTTCAAGAGGATAACAGAAGAGCAGTATTACTCCCATTTTATAAAAGATAAAATTGAGGCTCAGAAAGAACAAGTGACTTTGCCATAATCTCATAGCTCTTAGGTTAGCAGAAGTCAAAATTTACATCTCTCTCAATACCAAATACAGCACTTAATTTTACTCTACTAACCTTCCCCTTAGGGACCTACTGATAGTCACTAGCCCAAGTAACTTCTTTCTTATGCAACTTCTCTCAGACCTCTCAGGCCAGTTCACTCTTAAGTAGAAAGATAGTCTTTTGTAAAGGTTAGGAGTCAATCAGTCAATTAACATTTATTAAACTCCTACTAAGTCCCAGGCACTATGCTAAGCTCTGGGTATACAAAGAGGGGCAAAAAATAGTCCTGCTATCAAAGAGCTCACAATCCAAGGGGGTAACAACATACAAATATGTACGAGCACACTATATAGGGGATAAACAGGAAATAATCAATAGGGTAAGGCAGTAGCAATTCTAGTAAATCTAGAGAGATTGGGAAAGACTTCCTATGAAGGGGGCATTTTAGCTCAGATCAAGAAGCAAATCAGGACACTGCTTTCTTACCAAAGAATTAACCAATTGCTTCATGTCACTCGGATTTTATAGCATTTTGCAATTTACAAAGCTTCCTTCACAAAAACTCCAGGAATGATAAAGTACAATAATCTTCATTTTACAGATATAGAAGCACAGAAGTAAACTAACTTGCACAAGATTACAAAATTTATAACAATCTTCAAATTGAACCAAAGTTATCTGACTACCCTTCCAAAGCTCTTTTCAAAAATCTTTAGGGGCGGCCAGGTGGCTCAGCGAGTAAGAGCACTGGCTCCAGTGTCGGGATGACCTGGGGATCAAATCTGGGCTCAGATACTTGCCACCACACCCAGAAATAACTGGCTGTGTAACCTTGAGCAAGTTACTTAACCCCGATTGCTTTAAAAAAAAAACAACTTTAGGTTATTTCATCTGACCTACTTTAGCCTTAAATGGATGAACTACATACCAATTAGCAGAATTTATAAGGAAAGAGACCCTTAACTCAATACAAAAAACTTCCTGACAAAAGCTGACCCAAAATGTAATGAGTTATTGAAGAGATGGCAAGATTTTTGTTACTCAAGATCTTCAGAAATATTAGATAAAAGATGACCTGTCAAGGATGTTGTAGAGAAAAAGAATGCTTCAGCATCAAGGAAAAGAACAAGATGACATCTGGCACCCCCATTCAAATCTAACATTGTAAGTTCACATGTTAATAAGTGCTTTTCTTAAATCTTGTATTTACCTCCTCCCTCCCCCATTACACCAGTGTATCCCTTAAAGTACCTTATACACAGCAGGTATTTCAATATTTGCTTTCTGAAAGGAAAGGTTATTTTTATTTCTTTCTGAAAACTGGATAACTCAAAAGGCTGCTGGTTGGACATGTCTCACTTAATTTATCCCGTTCTAAAAAGTGATTCAGACAGACAATATAAAAACAAAGAGATGCTGTTGGATATTATATGGTAATCCTAGGCAAAAGAGATGAGAGAATCGTTCAAGCTCGAGAGTTCTGAGCAGAAGTAGGGCTAGAGTCAATCAGGTAGCTATACACTAAGTTTAACACCAATAAGGCCACTAGTTTACCTGAGAAGGAGAAAACCTGCTTTGGTCAGCAACAGAACAGGTCAAGCTTCCATGCTGATGAGCAATGTTTTGGAAAAGTCCCTTAAATGGTCAATGAACTTACAGCCTGGGTGAGCTAAGGATATTCAGTCTCATCATAACAACAAAAAACAGTAACAATATGATGCCACAGTTCACATAAGGCAATAGCCCCATTCAATTAAATGTTAATGCCAAGCTTTAAGAAATTTTTTGTTAATCTTCCTGGCTAAACTAGGTTAGAGAACATATATAATTAGGAAACTTAGAAATAAATATATAGTACAATTTTTATCCCTTAAAACAAAATGTTTTAAATGTACTACCTACATAAAAACCTATTAGTCCTCAACAAAAAAACCCAATGCATTGTTGTTTTAAAACCATAAGAGACACATCAGAATTGCTTTGCGATTTTAATATGATGAAATCTAACAATTTTTACACTGTCTTTATGGTATTAAAGGCCTTTAATAACCTGGAAAAATTTTTCAGTTTATTTCTAAAAATGTAATATGCAATCATTGTGGCTAATAACGATGCATTCTGCTCCTGTTATGGTGGCAAAGAACTCGAAATTGAGAGAATGCCCATCAACTGAGGAACAGCTGAACAAGTTATATGAATATAATGGAATACTCGTGCTATAAGAAATGATGAGCAGGTGAATTTCAGGAAAACCTGAAAAGACTTACATGAACCAATACTGAGGGAAGTGAGCAGAACCATAACACTGTACACAATAAGAGCAACACTGTGCAATGATCAACTATGATTGACTTAGCTCTTCTCAATAACACAGTGATCCAAGATCATTCCAAAAGGCTCATGATGGAAAATGCTATCCACATCCAAAGAAAAAAACTATTGAATCTGAATACAGATGGAAGCATATATATCTTTCTTTAAAAAAAAAAAATTTTGCGGCTTTTCCTTTCGTTGTTTCTTCTTTCACAACATGAGTAATGTGGAAATATGTTTACATGATTGCATATGTATAAACTATATCAGATTACTTGCTGTCTTTGGTTGGGGGGATGGGAGGGAGAGAAAATTTGAAACTTAAAATCTTATGAAAAATGAATGCTGAAAACTATCTTTACATGTAATTGGAAAAAATAAAATACTATTTACAAAAAAAAAACAATGCATTCTGTGGCTAATCACCTCAAAAGTAACTACATTAAAGCTATATAGGATTTATTAATTCTCTCAGTAGAAGGAATAACTACTCCAATGAAACTAGAATATCCTTGAAGAATAAAAGTCTTAAAAAAACCCCCACAGCATTAACATTTCATGCCACAGAAGCATTCAACAGAAGTGAAGGAGGACTTCATTAATGCAGGCAGCCACTGGAGCTATCCTGCCATAAGCAGGGCAACTAAGAATTTTCTACCTTGTAAGGAAGCAATAAGAATCTCTATTCTGGGTCTCAGCATTTCCAACAAGGAAGAACTGATTACTAATGTGGAAATGAAGCAAGCAACCACTGTCATTTTCATGTGACATATGAGAACAAGCTAAGTATATATGGTCTGACATCAATTTTGGGAGAGAAAATTTTCAAAACTTCAGAGGATGGGTAATTAGAATAGCCAATCCAAATCAGACACTTGAAGGAAGAAAATCTGAAGACAGAAATAATTCTGATACAAAAGAGGAAGAATTCTCTAAAGCACTGGTTCTCAAACTTTCTTATAGTCTTAAAATAATAATATTGAGGACCCCCAAAGAGCTTTTGTTTATGGGGGTTATATCTATCAATATTTACTGTATTTCAAATGGAAACATCTTAATGTTGTTAGGAAAATAATTTTGAACTGGAGGATACCCTGAAAGGGTCTTGGGGTTCCCAACAAGGTCCCTGGGCCATATTTTTAAGAACTGATACTGAAAGAGACTGATATTGGTACACAGGAAGGAGGAAAAAAAAAGTTTTTAACTACTGGGGGGGAAAAGAGAAGAATCAAAAATGGGAATAGGAGAAAAGGTAGAATTAATTCCATGGCTTTTAAAAACAAAATAATTTTGAATTGGAGTGGAGAGAACAAAAATTGATTTAAAAAAAAAAAGAGCTAACACCCAAGAAAAGTGGAGAGAAAATAAGATAGTGCTAGATAACCTATGAGTTAAAGTCACCAATCCTGGATAAATTACAATCCAAGTACTGAAAGAAACACCCTATGTTTTTGCTGAGCTAGTCAATGATGTGGGAGAAGTAATATAGGACAAAAGAGGGAAAATATTGTCTCAATCTTTAAAAAAACAAAAAGAGTATAGTCTAAGCCAGAGAGTCTCAATTGTATTCCTAGCAAAATTCTAGAATCAAGATGATGCTTAGTGAATACCTACAAAAGGAAACAGTGATCACAAAGAGGTAGCATGGTTTCATCAAGAATAGGTCAAGCCAGATTAACCTCATTTTCTTTCTTTGACAGAGTAATTAAATTAGTAAATTAGTAACAAGAGAATGAAGGAGATATAGTTGACCTAGATTTTAGTACAATAATTAATAGTCTTTCATGATATTTTTATAGCTAAGGTAGCCTATACAATTTTACATATGATAAATAAAATAATTTAGAACTGGTTGAATGGCTAGAACCACGGTGATGTGATTAACTTGAAAGGAAGACTTAATGGAGTCTTGATGATGTGTATTTGACCCTATGTACTATTTAACATTTTTTCCAATGACCTGGATAAATGCACAGAGAGCATTCTTATCAAATTTTTATATGAGAGAAGAGATAAGTAATATAGTGGAAGAGTTAGTATCTAAAAAGATTTGGACAGGCTAGAACATTGACTCAAACCTTTTAAGTTTAATTTTATACTGATAAATGTGAAATCTTACATTTGGATTAAAAAAAAACATTAAGTAGAAGAAAGAAATTTGGCTAGACAAGAGGTAGTTTGAAAAAAATTTGAGGGATTAAATGGAATACTATTTTAAAAAATCAGCAGTATTATATGGAAGCCAAAAAGACAAAAAAAGTGATCTTAGCCTGTATTAAGAGAAGCATAATTCCCAGTACTATCAGATATTCTTTTTGCATTCTATCCTGACCAGACCACATCTGGGGAATTGAGTATAATTCTGATCACCACAGTTTTGCTACACTACTAAGGAGTGTCCAAAATAAGGCAACCAGGATGGTAAAGGGCCTCGAGCTCATGATATATGAGTATCAACTGAAGGAACTTGACATGATAAACCTAGAAAAAATTTAAGGAGGCTATGATAGATGTCTTAAAGTACATGAAGGGCTGTCATGTGAGATGAAGATTAGATTTACTCCTGTTGGTCTTAGGCTAGAATTTGGAGCAATGGGCAAAATTAATTGAGGTAGTCTCAGGCTTGATATAGGGAAAAATTTCCTAACAATTAGACATATACAAAAGTGAAATGGGTTGCCCTGACACAGTGTGGCTCCCTACCTCTCACCCCCTCACTCCATATCAACACAAAGGCAGGATGACCACCTGTCAAGTATGCAGTAGATTTTTTTTGTTCATATACTGCTTAAGACTAGTTAAATTCTAAGGTAGGTCCCTTTCTAACTTTCTAACAGTCCTGTGGCTATTATTAAAAGAAATTTCACCCTGGAAAACACTATGGTATTATAATTTAATTTTTAGACTAGTGAATACTTTTTTTTTGGAGGGGGAAAGGCAGGGCAACTGGGGTTAAGTGACTTGACCAAAGTCACATGGCTAGTTTTGTGTTAAGTGTCTGAGGCCGAATTTGAACTCAGGTCTTACCAACTCCAGGACCCCTGCTCCATTCACTGTGCCATCTAGCCACTCCTAGACTAGTAAATACTTTTAATGCCTTGTCTAAACTATGTATTTTCCCCCAACACCTAAAGTTCCATAGACAGTAGTAGACATATAGTTTGTTGAACTGAAAGAAATGACTCAAAAAATAGGAGAAAAAAACAATCTGAATTTGACACACATGATAAAAAAAGCAATGATTTATATTATTAAATGTGATTGAAGTAAAAATTTAAAAATACATACTCATGTTTACATGTGTAGTGTATATGTATATATGTACACAGAGACACACACATACAAAAGAATGGAAAATATCAATGTAGCTTAAAAATATATTTAGAATTATAATTACTAATACATGGACATTACATTTTGGATTGAGTTATTTTTAATGAGAATAAAAATAGAAACATACATAAGAGGACAAAATCACTTAAAGTGAATTTATCAATCATAAAAACTACAATCTGCTGACATTTTTTCATAGCTAAAGAAATTGTCAATATATACATATCAGCATGGAAATATTTATAACATCTTGCTAACATGGTATTTTATACTTGAAAGCAACTGGTCTAAATGAGATGATTGTTAAGGTGATAGTTAACACCTACAAAAGGAAACAGTGATCACAAAAAATTCAATAGCCTCATCCAGCACATTTTCTTTCCAAGATAAAGTTAGGGTTAATTATCCACTGAAGTGAATATCAAGCACTGGGCCTCATGTCAGAAAGATCCAATTTCAAATACAGACTCAGACAAGTACCTAGTAACTGTGTGACCCTGAGCAAGTCATTTAACCTTTGCCTGCCTCAGTCTCCCCAACTGTAAAATGGGAATAATACTACCTTCCTCTTGGGGTTGAGGATTAAATGAGATAATATTTGTAAAGTACTTAGTGCAATGCCTGGCTTTTCTTCTTTCCAATTTTTAATATAAAGAAACTAGGCACAGAAAGCTTCAAATTACTTGACCAAGGTTTCAGAATTACAGTTATCTCCTCCACATCAAGGGGGTCAAGGACGTGCCCCCTTCCCCGGAAAATAACTGTGAAATTTTCTGGACTTCCCTTCATACCAGCGAAGAAGTCTAAATTATTAAACAACACTATACATGTTTTATGCCTATCTGAGTTTCTAAACTTTTCTGTCATCTGTTAGCCTTTGCCACTAGCCTTCCCCTGTTGTCTGCAGCTTCCACAAAACTCCCCCCAAATTCCCATTTAACTTCTTATGCAGACCTGCGATACAATAAAAACACAATGGAGAAAGTTGCAATGTGGAAGGGATAATTGTAGTATGTATCAGATGTCTTCTGACATCAAAACTTTTATTACATCCAAAAAAACCCAATTCTATTTCAGTTGAAGGGCCACAATGGGAATTTACCAGATCTTTAACATCACAGCCTAATTCATAGCTTGATTCACATATGGCAGCACCTGAGTAGCACATATAGGAGTAAATATTATACCTAGAATGTAACTATAAAGGACCTAAAGCTAAAAGATGTGAGGTAGAAATATTGTACTTACTTTTTCTGTCAAAATATCATCACAGGAAGTGACCCAAAGCAGAGAACTTAGAGCTCTAACCACCTGGATACTGTTGTCACTGTGCCCAGACCACTATTAGCATGTCTGAAACCTTGCAATAGAATCATTTCCAATTCTATTCCTCCCATTTTGCTTTCACTGGAAGACAAATGTGCTAAGTCTATCATAAGCAGCAAACAGTGTTATACTTGGCTGATGGATCAGATAAAATGACTTAGCAGAACAGAATTTACTTGGAGTCATATATCATGCTCAACTCCATTTAAAAGGGGTACTATTGTAGAAGCCTATAACTTAAAATATATTTGATAAAAGGTGAAAATATAGATCACCACATTCATACAAATATAATTTATCAAATGATCAATGCTCACTACCACAGGATAAATGTTTATTATAGCCTTAGTAAATCTGAAAAGTGCTGGCAAAAATCAAATGTGTATTTCTTTTTTATAATTACCTAGAATAACTGCAGCAGTTGACAATTCATAGCACTTCTAGGTTTGCAAAGTACTTTATATACATTATCAATCTAGATTTATATACCTTTGGGGGGCAAGTATGACAGTTATCTCCATTTAATGGGGATTAAGAAACAGACTCAGTGAATTAAAATAAAATCACCAATTAATAATCAATTTTTAAGCATCTACTATATGCCAAGCATTGTCTTAGGCATCGAAGTCAAAAATAAAATGAAGAACCCTTGAGAAGTTTACATTTCATTGTGGTAAAGCTAGATGTATGTATGTATATATGTATGCAAACATATATACATACAAAATATATACAAAAATTACAGGGTTATTATCTCCCTAGCAGCTAGGAAGATCATAAAAGTCATCATGTAAGAGAGATGACACTTGAACTGAGCATGGAAAAGAGGAACTCTTGAGAGGTAAAGTTGAAGTGTATTCGATAAAAGGGCAAGTTCAACAAACAAAAGGTTTGTTTTTGGCTAAAATATACAGTTTGAGAAGAGGAATAATGCGCAATAAGCCTAGAAATGTAAACCAGAGGCAGATCATAAAGGGTTTCAAATGACAGAAATTTTTATTTTATCCTAGAAGGGTTAAGAAGCTACTGGAGCTTTGTGAACAGAGAAGTTGACATGGTCATATCTGTGTATGTCAGGTATCTGTGGATATCACTTTGGTAGCCAAAGCAGGACAGATTAGAAAGGGGAAAAACTTGAGAAAGAGAAACCAATTAGGAGGTTATTGTAATAGTCTAGGCAACAGGTGAGGAAGGCATGAATTAAGGTGACTGCAGTACAGATGGAGAGAAATGAACGGATACTAGAAATGCTATGCAGGGAAAATCAACAAGATTTGAAAACTGATTAGATGGGATGGTGGGATGGAGGTGATGGATAATGAAAGTTGAGGATGAATGTAATGTTAAAGAGTTAAGCAACTAGAAGGATGGTAATGACCTCAAAAAAAATGATAGAAATTACACGTACCCTTGACCCAATTCTTCTATCCCATCTTCTCCAAAAGATCATTCCTATACTGCTTAATATTTAATCTCTCACTATGTACTACCTGCTTCCTGGCTGTCTATAAATGATTTTATCCTTAAAAACCTCTCAAAAGATCCAACCATCCCCAGTAGTTTTTGTCCTATATTTCTACTTTTTCATAACTTAAATTCCTTGAGAAAGAGCCAAACTACAACTGGTGCCTCCATTTCCTCCCCTCTCATTCTCTTCTAAAACCTCTACAGTGTGACTTCTGACTTCATCATTCAACTAAAAATGTGCTCTCCAAAATTAGTAATGATATCTTAATTACCAAAGCTAACAGCCCAATCTCAATACTCATGCTTCTTGAACTTTTTGCAATCTCTGACACTGGAGACTCTCTCCTATCTGGGTTTTTGTGATGCTGCTCTCTCTTGGTTCTCCTATCTTGTCTGCTTCTTCTCAGTCTCTTTTGCTGGAACTGCCTGAAGGGTGTACAACTGTCTGTCCTGGGTCCTGTTCTCTTTTCCCTCTATACCAGGGCTTTTAAACTTGGTATCCATGGACCTCCAAATGGTTCATGAAAAAATTCTATTATTTTCACTATCCACTAACCAAAATTAAGCATTTCTTTTGCATATGAATTTTTATTAAAACACTATTTTGAGGTGTCCATGGGCTTCTCTAGAATGCTAAATGGGCTCATACCACAAAAGTTAAGAATCCCTACTCTATACTATCTTGCTACCGTGTTTCCCCGATAATAAGACACTGTCATTAATTTTTTGGACAGAAAAACACCAGAGGGCTTATTTTCAGGGGAGGGCTTATTTTCATGAACATTGACAGCAATTTCAGGAAACAGGTAAAAGTGAACAAAAAAATGTACCTTTATTCAATAAGCAAATCACTGGGGAAGAACAGGATGACGCACTCACTGCTGCAGCTCTGACTGGATGCAGCTCGGAGCACGTGTGTTTCACGGGGGAGAGGGGGGAGATAAGTGCATACAGAGGGTACCGTAATGTAGCGTGTAACGCAGGGGATCACCTTCACTACAGTAGCAATCTCAATAGGGCTTATTTTCGGGGGAGGGCTTATTTTAGAGGAATCTTACACAGTAAGGGGAGGGCTTATTTTTGGGATAGGTCTTATTATCGGGGAAACACGGTAGATGATCCATCCCATCACATTCCATGGGTTCAATTATCACCTCTACGTAAATGATTTTCTATACTATTTTTCCAGCAGTAACCACTCTCCTGACCTCTAGCTTGGCATCACCAACTTCCCAATGGACATCTCAAACTATATCTACTATAGCAGGGCTTCTTAAAACTTTTTCCACTTGCAAACCTATCAGCACTTCTTAAACTATGGGTTGTTATTCCATATGGGGAATAGTCATCTCAAATTCAGTATATACAAAACTGAATTTGTTACCTTTCCTCCAAATCATCCTCTCCTCTGAACTCTCTTATTACTGTGGAGGTGACACTACCTACTCTCCTGTCACCCACTCACAACCACAATGCCATCCTCAACTCTTCACTCACATTTAATTGATCCAATTTATTGCTAAAACTTGTTTTAATCTTCACATCATCTCTCATTATTGTCTTCTCTACACACCCACAGACACCATCTTCGTACAGATGGCTTCATCAGCTCTTGCTTGGATCAGTACCAAAGTCTATTGGTTGGTCTTCCTGTCTCTTCTCTTCCCACTCCAATCCATACTTCAAACTCAGCCGGCAAACTGATCTTCTTCAAGCAGAGGTCTTACCACATCACCCTCCCCCTCTACTTAATAAACTCCAGGGGCTCTCTTTTACCTCCAAGATCAAATATAAAATCCTCTGCTTGGTTCTTAAAGCCCTTCACAACCTGGTGCCTTCCTACCTTTCCATTTTACTCTTGCCTCCACATACTCTACAATCCAGCTATATTAACTTTCTTGTTATTCGTTTTACACAGTATTCTATCTCCCAACCCTGTACCTTTTCACTAGCTATCTCTCCTGCCTGGAATGCTCTCTCCTTACCTCTGTCTCCTAGCTTCACTGGCCTTTTTCAAGAAATTGGCTCAAATCTCACCTTCTCCAAGAGGATTTTTCCAATCTCCCTCCTCCACTTCCCTTGATAGTGTCTTCCCTCTTAGATTATCTCCCATTTGCACTGTGTGTGTATGTGCTGTTTATACATAGTTGTGTGTATGCTATCTACCCCCATTAGAATATGAGCTCTCTGAGAGTAGGGACTTTAGGTGTTTCTTTGTATCTCCAGCACTTAGCACAGTACCTGGTACATGGTAAGTTCTTAGTAAATGACCATTGACTAACTAACTGAAGGAGAGAAGTGAGTTTGTGGAAAGATGATGAGTTCTGTTTTGGATATATTCAATAACTTACTTGTGGTCAATCAGATAATTAGTATGAGAGACAGGATTCAAACCCAAGACTTCCTGACACCAAGTTCAACGTCTTTCTAATACACTAAGCTGCTTCATGAAAACTGATACATATAAATTAAAATTGTATTAATCTTTTATATAAAAAATTACTTATAGCTAGTTTCAATATAGTCATAACTTAAATACATAATATATCAAATACTTACCTTTTGAATGAATTTCTCAACACTCTGTACCACATGTTTATAGAACTAAAACAAAAGAAATAATACACTTTGTAAATAAGATAAATTTTTAAAGTGCAAATAGTGTGTGTGGCACTTTTATGTTTGAAAACATTCAAAACTATCAATTTATTATGTGCCTCAACAGATAATCAGCTGTATTACTTAATTGTATCAGAGCTTCCTTAAAGGTGATATAGAAAATTAGCATTTACAAAGGACTTAAAAGTTTCTTCCCTTTATATATAATTGCTGTAGAAGACAAACCAAGGATGGTAAACGAGTCATTAAAAAAAAAAACACGCTTCTTGTATTAAAATAATTAAATTTACGTAGACACACAAAAAAGAAATAATGTGATTCTTTTTATGTAGAATGACTGGAGAAATGGAGTGGTTAGATTAAATCTCTTTGAAGAAAAGTTTCCATATAAACAATATAATTATTAATACCACAAAACTGCTGGTGCAAGAAGGGCATCTAGTCCAAACCCCACATTGTAAAGGAAAGGAAAAACTGCAATTTAAAAGAATTAAATACCATAAAAATAAAGTTAACACTAAAACTATGGAAAATGTTTAATAAACCCAAAATCGCTTCTGGATTCCTTCCAGAGTAGGGCTTCTTTACGAATATCAGTGACTGTTATATTTTAATACAGAATATTAAGGGCTCTTAGGCTGTAAGGAATACCTTACAGGTTGCTTTTTAGAAGAAAAAAAAATAGAACTTTATATCAGCTTGTTTGGTTGTCTTACTCTCTTAAAAAATAAAAATAAAAATTTAAATAACAAAATAAAATAAAAAATAAAACAAAAATTTAATTATTTGGGCTTTTTGAAAAATCAAGATAAACAGGAGCATCTTATACATGGTGTCCCAAAAGTCTTGGTGCAATTTAAAGTTTTGGTTTTTAAAAAAATAGCTTAGACATACTATGGTCCACAAAGCAACGTAAAATTTTATTGTTTGGATAATTATTGCTCTAATGAAAAATTGCAAAAATATCAAATGTCCATAATCGATCTACGGATTTACAAATATTATGTTCTGTTCACTCCAATCCCAGCAACCCTCAACTTCCCATTTAGAGCTTTGTTCACCTGTTCATCACAATTTTGCTGTGCCTGAGGTATATTTAAAAGCAAGTTTAACAATCATGGTGGTCTGAACATAAAGCTGCACTTTTCCCCAAACCTGGCTAGTAGCATACCTGAGGGCAGTATACAATCACTATCATTTCTTTAGTGAAAATTTATATATACCTTTTTCCTTTCAAAGAAATCACAGAAGAATTCAGGTCAATAACGTACCACGTCCCAGAAACCTAGGCTAATTTCTAAGATAACATGTATATTCAGTAGTATATATCTCTATGAAGTACATATGCAGGGAAAAAAATGTCTCAGTTTTAGAGACTAATTTTCTTTTAAAAACACAACAGTAGCTTAAAAAAATTACTGATTTCTCACCTTAATAGCTTTGATGGCTGCCTTAGTAATCTGTGTCATTTTAGCCTTGGAAATAGGTGGCTTGTAGTCATTCAGGGAATAGAGCTAAAAAAAAAAAAGAACATGTCTAAATACAAAGCAAGACTAATCCTGCAAAAATGATAAAATTTATGAAATGACAGACATCTTTCTACTGACAATACCCTACTTACATTAAAATGCTGTTTTCCATTAAGAGAAATTTCTCAATTAAAACACAAGGGTGCCTTTTTATGTAGTAAAGAATAAAACTGTCCAAGACCTAAGTCATGCCTCTAAAAATTTTAACCAAAAATGTGTATGAAGAATTCAATTTAAGTCTGCTAATTCTGAGCTCGGGTCTTTTTTAAATATTCAAAATTCACTTTCCTTTCTGTTATACTAAAAAATATGGTCATAAATTTTCTTCCGTGTTCTTTCCTTTGAGTTATACTGAAAAATATGGTTAAATTTTCTCCTAACAATTAATTAAATGAATAGTGACATGAAACTTGATCAAACCACAACCTTCATCTAAGTCCTTTTAAATTCTACATTAAAATGCATTTGTTGAGATACTATATGTTTTGGGTTTCACCAAGTGCTATTTTTTATCTACTATTCACTAAGTCAACTTTTTGCTGTCCAACAGAGGGCTCAACCACAATGACAACACAGTAGCATAGTTGTTAGAAATTATCTGGATGCTCATCTCAGTTGTTTGCAGTTAGGGTTTCAAATCACACTATTTGATCCTAGCTCTGGCCTTAAGCACAACCTATGATTAGGCCTTCCTTTAAAGCCATTGGTTTAAGATCAGGGCCATTCTTAGTCTGTTGGTCTTCTGTACCTACCACCTAGTCCCTTCTCTGTCTACCTAGGTTTATAATCTCCCCTGTGCCTGCGCCTCTGAGTCTGTGTATTTTCCCAAACTTTCAGCTTGGGATCTTAATCCCTCCAGCCCAATATTCAAGACATTAATTAGACTTGCCTACTTAGAACACTGCTACCCATCTGTTCATTCAGACTTATGCTGATCTATATACTTGGAAATGAACTTTTACCAGAACTGTTCTTTAAGACTCTGTCTTCACCTGAAGTAGTATCACAGATTTAACACTTGAAAAATTTAGAAATGATCAAATCTACTCCTCATTTTATAAGAGAAAACTGATTCAGTGCCTTATTTAATTTTACACAGGTAGTAAGGTATCAGAGCTGGCATTTGTTTAAACAATGTCCTGACTCCAAATACAATAAAGATCCAATAATCATCTGCTCCTCCCAGATATCACTGACTTGGATGGTTTATTAATTTAGATTTCTGGTACTCACATGCTTTGCCCTATTGTTAACTAACCTTCTGACTGTGATTCCTGGCTTATCGATGCCTCTCTGACATAAATGGATTTCTGATCATTAACTGCTTATTGAGCACTGACAATAGCATAGAGTGCAAATAACTAACAGACTGTAATTTAGAAGTCTTGTTACTTTCTGGACATGTTACGCTGGTCATGTCAATCTCTCTGTGCCTCAATAAAGGATAAAGGGATTCCAATGTATTTTCTATATATTTTCAAATTCTATTCCTTTACCACAACAAGACTAACATTTTTATTTTGGGGGGGATTTTAACAAGAGAGAGAGACTATAGATTCCTACCTGCTCTATTTCTTTCTACCTCGATCATAGCAGTCACCTGTCTTACCAAGAACAGATTTACTTATTCCTTCCCCAATATACAAGCCTGAAGGATACATTCAAAAGTATTTTATTCTCATTTTCCTTAAAAAACAAAAACCAGAAAATAAGTATATTTTATAACTGTCAGGGAATACTAAAGTATCATGACTACTAAATTAGAGCTTTTGTAGACACAAAAAGAGGTAAATATTTAACTAAAAAGACATGAATAATTTTGTTCAACATATCCCTTTCATGTGCCAAGCTATCTTATTTCCTAATGTTTATGAGGGAAACCATGGGTCAAAGAAAACAGTTCAGACTTTCCTAAAACTTTGCATTTCATTTGCTTTTTCTTTAAATGGGCCCTACCATGGAAAACTATAAATTTCAACCCCCCAAAAATAAAAACGAGAAATTCAAAAGCCAATAGTTTACATAAGCATTAGTCATTATCCAAAATGGCCACAAAAAGATTGATGCACTATCCATATGCCCCACCTTCATTCTTCATTTGCATTAATGAATATAGAGTTGTTATCATTTAAGTCTTAATGTGCAGGAGTCTAGATAATAAGATATTTAATACCTGTTTAATGAATACTTTGGTCTTTCTATCTGTTTCCAGAAAAAACTAACCCTACTTTATTCTGCCCCATCTAGCTGGAACCACTTTGTCACTTTCCAAATCTCTTTTATTTTGCTGCCATCTAAATTTGAAGTTTTACAAAAAAACATTATTGCATTTTGTACATTTTCAAGGAACAATATGGAGTTCTAAATTTTACTTCAAATGATTTCATGAATTTAACAAATACCACAGTTAGGATTTGTAGCCCACAAAAGAATAAAGAAACAAACATGAAGAGGGAAAGAATTAAAAGAAAATAGCTTATTTTGTGAAATGTGCAAAATAGGCTTATTTCTATCTATACTCAAAACACTTTCTCTCGAAATAGTTGACAAAATATCAATATTTCATATAAAAATTCAAAATAAAAAAGAACTAAAAAAAGCCTTACTTTTTGTCAAGTGTACATGCCATCTATGTTAAGAGTTGATAAGATTTATCAGAAATTAAGTCTCATTTAAAATTTTAGAGTAATAGAAAAGAAAGTTAATAGAGTGAGTATTTTACCCAGAGACTGGGAAATTTTACCCTCTTTAGCAAACAGGGATATTCTTGGTTTCCTATAGTCAAGTCTCCTCTATACTGTTGAACAACTAATCAGGTATATAATACTGAGTAAGTCACTTGGGCTTTGTAGGCCTCAGCTTCTCAAGCTTTTTTTTTCGCTGTTTATTGTTCAGTCTTTTCAGTTATTTCTAACTGACTAGTCATGATCCCATTTGGGTTTTGGGTTTGTTTTTTTAGCAAAAATAGTGGAGTGGTTTGCTACTTCCTTCCCCAGATCATTTTACAATTGAGGAACTGAAGTAAATGGGTTACAGTGACTTGCCTAAGGTCATAAAGCAAGTAAGCCTCTGAGGCCAGATTTGAATTTAGATAGATGAGTCTTCCTAAATCCAGCTGCCCCAATCTCTTATTAAAGTCTTTTAAAAAAAAAATCAAGATGCAGCATCTATTTCAATAAATATAAAGTAGCTTCTTTAGAGAAGGAACTGCCTCACTTTTCTATTTGTATCCTCTTAGTGCCTACTACATATTAGGTATTTAATAAGAGCATATCATAAATATCAAAATCATGGTTAATTATGTGGCAATAAAGCAACTAGACTACCAAACAGAATTTTTTTTAAGGGTAGAGAAATCTGGAAGAAATAAATGATAAAGATGATGTTTTTAAAAACAGCAACCCACTCTAAAGGAAGATTAATATTCCAGATCTTGATTTGTACAAAAACTGACTTCAGACAAATGAAAAAAAGCTTGAGAAGTCACTTTGGAGGATGTAAAGTATGTTAGTACAATGATAAAATCCAGAATAATACAATTCCTAAAGCATTAAAATTCATAGAAATTCAAAAGCCCATGTGTCCATCTTCTCCATTATTTAAAACATACTAAAAAAAAAAAAGCAACCACTGAACTAAATTCAAAGAGTAAAAAATACAGAAGAAATTAACTATCCACAAATTCAAGAATGGGTAGTTAGCAAATGTAATATGTATGATAAATGTCATTTATACTATTTTTATAAATAAGATTACCAAATTAAAAAACATAAGCATTGTACTTTGTTGTATAAAATGTTAGAATCTTAGTAGAGAGATAAGCACAAATAGTTACAAAATGATCATTTCAATGTTCACAAATAAGTGGAAAAACCCAATTTATGGTTCTGGGGAAGTATAAGAGGAAAAAAATTACAAGGTCCAATTTTGTAGTGTTACTTTCATCATCTTGTGAATTATTAAAATGTCAGGAAAACATTCTCAGGTAAGTCTAAGTTATCAATTCAAACTACCTTGTGTCTCAAATTGTTCATTTTAGAAAGATATGAATTTCAGCTAATACTGTATTACAAAGGCAAGCACATACTTGATACTGAGAGAAGAATAAGTGGATCAGGAGGGTTAGAGCTGAGAGATTATGTAAGAAAATATCCTGGAAAGGGAGGTCAGAATTAGATCACGAACACCTTAAAGGCTAGGCAACAGAGTTCAGACTTTGTTCAGTAAGAAATGGGGTACCAATGGTGATTTTAGAAATATTAATCTGGCAGTCTGCTGCAGAAAATTATTTGCAAAAACCTGCTTCTCCCATCATTTTCATTAATAACAGCATCACGTGCATAAATTAATCTCAAAAGAATTTTATGAAGATGATTAAGTATGCATACAAGTCAATAGAAAGTTAGGCAAAAAGGACTACTGGTTGAAGGAAAAAAGAAAGGTTTTATTCTTGAAGGAAGAGAAGGTTTCTATGAAGTGATGATAAAGAAACAATGAGGGTGGGGCGGCTAGATGGCTCAGTGAATAGAGCACCGGTCCTGGAGTCAGGAGGACCTGAGATCAAATCCGGCCTCAGACACTTAACACACAAAAACTAGCCGTGTGACCTTGGGCAGGTCACTTAACCCTGATTGCCCTCCAAAAGAGCAAAAAAAAAAAAAAAAAAGAAAGAAAGAACAGAAACAATATGGGCTCAAGGGTCAGCTAGGACAAATGCATGAAAACTAGAGATGGAGTGCTGTCTGAGACACAGAGAGAAGGCCATTTTGGCTGAATTGCAGAGAATGGAAGGGGGAGTTATGTCCAATAAAGCTGCAAAGATAGGATGGGACCAAGATGTACAATGCTTTAAAAGCTAAACATCAAAATTTTTATTTTAAAATAGAGGCAATGAGAGTCAAGAGAATTTACTGAATTTAAGGGAATGAACCAGACCTGAGCTTAAGGAAAATCACTTACATAGCAAAAGGAAGGTTGTGTTATCCAGGGAAATTACTTAATCTCTCAGTGCCTATAAATTGCCTCAACTTCAGAACTCCCTACCCTAAGAAAACACAGGTCAGTTAAACTCTCACCACCTCTACCCAACTCCACCCCTCAAACCTCTGGGTAACATTGCTCACATGCCCAAATTTCTGATGACCTGAAGAATGGAGAGTAGAGAGATACTTGGCAAGTAAAAGTAAGCTGTAGCATACATAAGTGGTAGCATAAGAGGTAATTTACAAGAAATGTATGACCAGAAAAGAAAGGTTAGTTATATATATAAATAAATATAAAATAGATGAGCCTGAGTTCCACACTGTTGCCTTTATAGCAAGAGTTCTTTTTGGGCATATAAACTTGTTTTTTTAAAAATATTTTTATGTCATCTTAATATAATTGGTTTTCTTTGTAATCCTATATATCTTATTTTATGCATTTAAAAAGATTATTGTAAGAAAGGGCTCATATGTCCATCATACACGTTAAGAACACTAATCTAGAGGAAAGTTTCTGGTAGTCAGTCAACAAAAATGTACTAAGTACCTACTGTGTTCCAAGCTCTATGCTATGCCCTGGGGATACAAATCCCCAAAAAAGAAAGTCTCACAGTTCCTGCCTTCAAAAATTTTATAATTAATGAGAGAAGACAACACACAAAAGGAAGCTGGATAGTTAGGGGGGCAGTGTAAGGGAAGGTAGTGTCTGGCTCATGCAAATGAGTAGGAAATGAAGAGATGGCCAAGATGGGTGTCTTTCTCAAAAAGTTTTGGAAGTTCTTTCCATTCAGAGGTATGGCCTCTGTATAGGAATAAGGACCTGAACTAGCAGGGTGGCACTAAGACTGTAAGGAAAGTAGAAATACAAAAGATGTCACAAAGGAAAAAAATCAGTAAAATTTAGCAACAAAGTGGATGTGGGTATGGGAAAGGAAAGAAGAATAAGAAGACAACATTAAGCAAGTACCTGGATGTCCAGACTCAAGAATTTAATATATAAACATAATTGAATATTACCAAAGCATAAAGAATTACAAATACAAAGAATTCCAGGAAACTTCTATGATTTTTGTAATTGAAAAATGTACCTCTTCCTCACTGCAAAGGTGGGGGACAATGGGTTTGGAATACTGCATATACAGGCTTCCTTCAAGCCTCAGCTCAAATTCCACCTTCTGCAGGCCCTTCTTAAGTCTCCACTCAAACCTTCACCCCAACTAGTGCTTTCTCTCTGAGATTACCTTCTACTTACAATATGTATAAGCCATATGTATAGTTATTTGCATGTTGTCTCTTCTATTAGAGAATGTGAGCTCCTTGAGGGCAGGAGCTGTTTTTGCCTTTCTTTGTACCCCTACAGCTTTACTTTAATATATGGCACATTTATTCTTGTTCAGTGATGTTCCATTCTTTTTGACCCCATTTTGGAGTTTTCTTGGCAAATATACTAGAATAGTTTGCCATTTCCTTCTCCAGTGGATTGGTCAAACAGAGATTAAAGTGACTTGCCCAGGGTCACAAAGTTAGTGTCTAAAGCCAGCTCTGAGCTCAGGTCTTTTAAAAAATTTTTTAATTTTTGGAGGGAGGAATCAAGGCAATTGGGGTTAAGTGACACAAGGTCACACAGCTAGTAAGTGTTAAGTGTCTAGGCCTGGATTTTAACTCGGGTCCTCCTAACTCCAGGGCCAGTGCTCTATTCACTGCATCACCTAGCCACCCCTCAGGTCTTCCTGATTGCAGGCCCAGCATTCTATCCACTGAACCATCTAAGCTACCTCTATATGGTACATAATATATGTTTGCTGACTGAAAGATGGTCCCATATGGTTCATGAGTTTGTTGATTTTAGTTAGCTGTTTAATTTTTTTCTTTTAAAAGAAAACCTCACTGGGAATGATTCATTCATAAATAAATGTTATGTAAAACAAAAAGCACACAGAGAATGCACAGGAAAAATAGCACATACCTGACTAACACGATGAACTCAAGCCATCAGGTAAGAATTACCTTATAGATTTAACCACATTCATTCAAAGGTACTGTTAAAAAGTGACAAAGGTGACTCTTGGGCCATTGATAGCAATCTTTGAAAAACTCCAAAAAACAGATTTGAGTACATATGTTTGAGGTTCAATAAAAGAGAAAATAAAGGAGTATGAAAACTACAGAACAGAGCTTAGATTCCAACAATATTCTAGAATGTATTATTAAAAGTATACTTCTGTTAAAGAAAGTAGTGAACACAAAGAGATAACATAGCTTCCTAAATAACAGGTCAAGCCACACTAAGCTCACTTTCTTTATTGAAAGAACTACCATACTGGTAAACCAGTGAAATACTATACTATAACTGATTTTAGCAAAGAATTTGAAAGTTTCTCAAGTCTTTCTTATGAAAATAAAGTAGGGTAAGCTAAGACAACAGGACAGTTAGGTGGATTCATAACAGGTTGAATAGCCAGACACCAAGAAAATTTGGAAAAAAACTTTCCAGGTCTTCACAAATTTGTGTATTTAACATTCTTATCAGTGACTTGGATAAAGTGACAGTGTAACTGCCAAATTTACAGACAACACAAAGTTAAAGAGTTAGCTGACATTTGGGTGACAAAGTCGGGACCTTAAAAGGATAGCATGTTAAACTAAATCCCTTAATATGAAATTTAATACAGCTAAGTGGGTAGAAGTCTGACACAGGTCCAAAATTTCAATAAGGTGGGAAAATCTTAGCTAGAGGGCAGTTTCACACACACATAAAAACACTAAACTTCATAGGTTCAGGTAGGCTACAAGTTCAATGTATCAAGGTATTTCTTTAAAAAACATTTGATAACTCAGACTTTTCCAAGGAAAACAAATACAAATTAATGGATTATTAATTATTTGTTCCAGCTCCAATTCAAAATTCCTAACTGGGCCCATTTGAGAAAAGGACTCTGGAATAATTATCAACTAAAAGATGTTTCTGTGAATGCTTAAATCTTCCTCAAACATTTCTGAATCAAGGAAGCCCTCCTGTCAGCAATTAATTAGACACAAATTCATTGCACCAAAGCATAACACAGTGTCAGAGGACCTCTAGTGGGCAACCAAATATAATAGCAATCAATATAAGCAAAATTTAAAGTCAAAACAAAAACACCCCCCCCAATCTATAAACACTTAAGATTTATCAATCAAAAATCTGTTTAAAATAATATATTTTACATAGGCAACAGAGAGCAGCAGAGAATTAGCCTTGAAATCAAAAAGATCTAGGTTCAAGGCCCATCATCTCTGCCATCATCTACCTTTGTGACCTGTGGCACATGAACTCAGTCTTTTCAACAATCCAAGTAACTGCCAAAAACTGTAGTTGGCAGAGCAGCTGCTGATCTACTTTGATGGAGGAAGGATCTTTACTGGATATTCTCTATATCAATAAAATCACAAAAAATTCAGTTGTTTTAAAAAGTACACATAAGACTCAAAATAAGGTTCCAGGTTACTTAAATTCCTTTTAAGCCTGAATTTTAAACTTAGTCTCCCTCAACAGAGCTGTAAACCAAATGGAACTTTTAATAATGTCCTCTCAACCTAAATGTTTAGCTATCTCCCAAAAATTAAGAAACAGAAACTACAAGGGATTCATATGGCTTTGGAGAAAAATAAAACCTACAAAAGTAATTTAACTTAGTGAAAACTCTAAACTACAACAAAAATGTTAATAATTTCATAGCATAGCTGGAAGGCACTTTAGAGTTCATTTAATCCACCTCATTCATTTCACAGATGAGAACCTGAGATCAGAGATAGTCTTATCTAAGGTCACCAAGGTAGAGTAAGACAGGACTTAAACTCAGGTTTTCTAATTCCAAATCAAAAATTCTTTCCAGTGTACCACACTGCATATCCCAGTGATCAAAAGGGATTACCAGTAATAAAATTAGTAATTGTGATAGGGCTGTAATTTTTAGTTTCTATTTGGTTCATAAATTTTATTTCCATTTGAATAAAAATTCCAATCATTTTTACAGAGATCCTATGATATACAAAGCAATAATACTTTGGGAGAGGGAAGGAGACAGAAAACAATTGCAACCATTATTTACAGAGTACCTAATATGTGGAAACTATGTGGAGCACTATGATAGGTGCCATGGAGAATATAAATGAGCTATAAATAATATGTAATAATATGCAATATTATTATATAATAATAAGACATGAAGTTTCCACCAAAGGTCCAACAATACAGCACAAGTGATAAGATATAATACAAGGTGAAATATGAAAAAAAAAAACAATGAGGTAAAATGTGCTATGGTACTTCAGAGGGATTACATCTGAATTACAAATTACATCTGACTCCCTGAACTAGCTTCATACAGTAAATCACAATCTGAACCCAGACTCAAAAAACAGAGAACATCAAGAGTTAGCATGAACAAAAGTACAGAAGCAGGTAATATAAGAAACAATGAATTTTTTTGTATATAATTCCAGACTGCTTTCTCAAACAGCTGTACCAATTTATGGATCCATTAATATCAATCAATGTACCCGTTTTCCCACAGCCTTTTCAATATTTATTATTTTCCTTTATGGCTTCCATTTGCATTTCTTTAACAGTGAATTGGTGCATTTCTTTTCATATTAGTTACTGTCAACAGGCAATCACAACATCTTGAGACTTATGTGAAAACCAAGTTTATTACAAGAGAAATAAACCTGTATGTGGAACCCAATGAGTTCACAGTTCTAACAGAGGCTTGCATATTTGTGACAGTACAACAAAAGAAAGAGAAAACAGGAAAGGACAGGTACAATGAAGGTGGGGGAAAGGACAAAACAACTCCCTGAAGGGGAAGAGCAAGGAGATGGCAAAAGTTGCATTCTTTTCTCTAGGGAACTGCTTAGCCAAGGGTGGCCTAGAGGCCACAAGTGGCCCTCAATGTCCTTAAATGCAGCCCTCGGACTGAATCCAAACTTCACCAAACAAATCCCAAGGTCAAATGGCTGCACTTGAGGACCTACAGAGTGTGACCTCACGGCTGCAGGTTCCTCACCCCTGTGCTAGACTACGAAGATAGGAGGTTCTGCCTATCTGAAAAGGACCCCAGCTGTACAAGCATTTGCCCAGCCTGACAGATTGGCTGGATAGCGCCTAGCTTGCTTCCCAAGAACACAGGAAATCCAGCTTGGGGTGCAAACAACAAATTATGTCAGGTGGGGGGACTCTGACCTTGACATATTTGGGGTCTCCTGCATGCTCTGGGTCCAGTATTTCTGGAAAATATGGCAACTCAAAAGGCAAGTTTAGGGGATCCCTTAACAGCCCTTAACACTATAGATAGCCTAGGTTCTAAGAAGTGTTCACATATTTCACTAGACCATTTATCAATTGGGAATGGTTCTTTTTCTTATAAATTTGAATCAGTTCCTTGTATATCTTGGAAATGAGATCTCAGAAAAACTGCAGAAAGTTTCCCCAGTTAATTGCTTCCCTTTTAAAATCTTAGTTTTGCTAAAATTTGTTTGTACAAAAATCTTTTAATTTCATATAATCAAAATTATCCATTTTATCTTTTATATACTCTCTATTCTTCATGTGGACATGTATTTTTCTCCTACTCATAGACACATCCTGGAAGACAATCTGAAATTATACACAAAAAGTTACAGAGTAGGCTTTGATCCAAATATACCACTGTTGGGTCTTATATACAAAATAAAGAAAAGAGCAAAAAGGTTCTTTATGTACAAAAATATTTATAACAGCTCTTTCTGTGGTGACAAAACCCCCCAGAAAACTAAGAGAATGCCTAACAACTGAGGAAAGGCTGAATAACTTGTGGTTATTTTAATATTTGTGATGGAGTGCTGTAAGAAATAAGAAATGGGTGCTTTTAAAAAAGTCACAGACATATAAAATGATAAAGTATGCAGAATCAAAACATTTTATAACATCCATATTATAAAAATAAACAATTTTGAAGACTTTTATAAAAATAGAAAGAATGAAATGAGTAGAAGAACCAACAACACTATAAAAACAAACAACCTGAAAGTTAAGAACTATGATCAATATAATAACCATACTTGATTCCAGGGGACCAATGTTAAAATATGCTATCCAATTTTGTGACAAGATAGAATTATGGTACAAATACACACACATATGTATGTATATGTGTATACACAATTTTATACACACACACACAAATACACACCATGTGTGTAGATATATTTCCTATATGGACATTTACTATATGGACAATGCTACGAGAAATTTTTCAATAGGAGTAGAAGGGAGAGAAAACAGATTTCTAATTTCTTTTTACTAGAGACGTAAAGGGGTGTTAAAAAATCGAAATGCAGCATGAACTCTCAGAAAAAGTAATTATTATTAGTTTCACTTTGTTACAAGAGATCTCTCATAAGTTTGAGTAATATGTACATGTTTGCAATGTAAAATAAAACTCATTAATTTAAAAAAACAATTAAAAATACAAAGAAGCATGGGAACTTAATTGAACTTATGCAATGTGAAGTAAGCAGAACAAGGAAAATGAAATGTATAATGATTAGAACAAAACTGAATGGGGTTAGAACAAAACTGAATGGGGTCAAATTATAGTGACAAAGTTTCACTCCAAAGAAGGGATATAAAAAAGTACTTCTACACCCTCAATTGAAGAGATGGGAAACTATGTATGTCAAACACTGAATACAATTTTAGACATGGTTAATATGATAGGTGGAGAGGGGAGGAAAGAGAAATATAGTACATATTGGGAAATAAAGGTTATGTTAAAAAAAAAGAAGATATCAATAAAATAATTAAAATTTTTAAAAAATTTATAAAGCAAACAGATTTTTTTTGTTGTTGCCGAGTCATTTCAGGCATGACTGACTCTCTGTGACCCCATATGGAGTATTCTTGGCAAAGATAATTGAGTGGTTTCCCATTCCCTTCTCCAGCTCATTTTATAGATGAGGAAACTGAAGTAAACAGAGCTAAGTGACTTGCCCAGGGTCACTCTGCTAGTAACTGTCTGAGATTGGATTTGAATTCCAAAAGATGGATTTTTCTGATTCCAGGCCAGTGCTCTATCCACCATGCCACCTAACTGCCCTGAAGTTCTTTATAAATTTATATTTTTGTGATGTTGCTCTAGATAAATCTTTGAAAGTGACACAAAAAAGCATTATTATATACACATTTATATAAAGTATGGAGAATTAGAATCAGGGTTAAGAGAAAAAAAGACATCTGGGGAACAAAAAAATTCACCTAATTTAGTTGGAGAAGTGAGTATTATAAAATAAAGATAGTAAAAGAGAAGGCTAGTGGGGTGGCTAGGTGGTGCAGTGAATAGAGCACCAGCCCTGGAGTCAGGAGGACCTGAGTTCAAATCCAGCCTCAGACACAACACAAAAGTAGCTATGTGACCTTGGGCAAGTCACTTAACTCCAATTGCCTTGCCCTCCCCCCTCCAAAAAGCCAAAAAGAAAAAAAAAAGGCTAGAAATGTAACTTAAGGACGAATCTTGAAAGGTAAGTCAGGTAAAATCATCTAAACTTAGGTGAAGGGGAATAAAAGTTTTTGAGCAGGAGGATGAAATGATTCAAGCTGTGCTGTAGAAAGAATTGGATAACATGAGTAGCATGGATTCAGGACTAGTTATGAGATAGAACAATCTAGGTGAGAGGTAATAAGGGCCTAAAATAAGGGAGTAGCAAAAGCAATATGGAGGAGGGGATACATACAAATGAAATTATATGCAATAGGATGCAGCAATTAAATATTTATCTGAGGCAAAGGAAAAGAGCTTATGATGGGACAAAGCTTTTGAAGTGACAGGGACAATGCTGTTGTCGTTGACTAAAAAAAAGAGTCAAGAGAAAAACAGATTTTGAGAATAAAATGAGATAGCATAATATAGCAAAAAGAACAATGGATTCGGAGCTATAAGACCTGATAGCCCAAATTAAAGTTGCCATAAGGGTTTCCTCAAAAAAGTTTCTCCAAAAGAGGCAGACCAGTCAATAAACGCTAAAAGCAATAGGCCTAAATACCATGCAGTATACAGGGTATCCCAAAAGTCTTGGTGCAGTTTTAAGCTTTAATAACCTATGTTACTTGTGCTCCTGTTTTCATTAAGACTTTTGGGACACACCGAAAAAGGTTAGTATCTTAACTAGCCAATTGGGGAAAGACAGGCAACAAATACATCCAAATTAGATATGGAGAAACAAGAGAACAAGAAAATCTCCACAGGAGGCAGAATGCGCTCAACCAGTGGAAAGGTGTGAAGCTTCAGGTGAAATTATCTTTAGGCCATAAAAAGGAAGAAAGGAAATAATGAACATTTTCCTTACATTCAATTTATGCTGGATTTTGGTCACTTCTCCTTCTTAGGTGTTGGAATACCTGGCTTATCCTAGTCAGGGGTTTTACAGGGCAAAGAATCATCTATAAGGAAACTATGACAGGATTTTTATTCCTGATGTCAGATGCAGGAAGATCCCAAAGATTAGATAAGAAGCTGAACATATCCAGTTTAAGAGATTTCAGATATTAAAGATGCATGAGACAAAGTAAGTGATGAAGCAAACATATAGATGAGAGAGAAGATAGAACCTAAGTACAGATAGAGGTGTTTAATTCTGAAATGGAAAAAGGAACAGGGTGGGGTAACTAACAAGAATAGTGTGTCTAAAACTGTAAAAACCTCCCAAGAAAATCAAGTCCTTGAAATACCATAGTTTTTCTGGATTACCTAATTTTGAAAGACAGCTCTACAAAAGAAATTTTCATAAGGCACAGGTCTGATCATGTCAGATCTCTCTCTTCTCCATAAATTCCAGAGGCACTCTGGATTGACTTGAGGATCAAATATAAAATCCTGTTTCACATTTAAAGCTCTTCACAGCCTAGCCCCTTACAACCTTTCTAGTATTTTTTCACTTTACTCCTACCATATACTCTACATTCAACTATGATGGCTCGACTGCTTTCAAGACTCAGGACAAATCCTATCTCCTATCTCCTGGAGAAAGAAGGCCATTCTCAGTTCCTACCCTTCCCAGGCCCTTTCCTCTGAGATTACTTTCTGTTAATATGTGTATTTTGTCTGTAATATGGTTATCTGCATTTTTTTTCTTCTCCATTAATAGAGCTCCTGTCACATAGTAAGCAAGTAAGTCTGTTGACCTCAGTTTCCTCATTTGTAAAATGAGTTGGAGAAGGAAAAGAGTCAAACACAACTGAAACATTTAAACAACAAAATTTCAAATCCTGCCTCTATTCCCTGCTATCTGTGAGGGAGAATATGATAAATCACTCAAATCCTCCAGGTGTCAGTTTTTTTCTCTAAAAACTGAAGGGGGTTATATTAGGTAACCCCTGATGTCCCTTCCAGCTCAAAATCTATGGTCCTATGATGCAGCATGATGCCATTAGAACATGAATAGTTTAAAATCACCTCCCCAGCTATGTCCTAGGAGTGTGACTGTGGACAAACCACAAAATTGTCCTCAAAGTAAAGTTTCTTCATTTAAGAGAAATCAATGGCTTATGCTCGGTCCCACTGGTGTTGTGAGGAAATGGTTTTGCAAACCTGAGGCTTTATTTTTTTCTTATTTTTTCTCACCTTTTTTTGATGGAATTCAAATAGAAACTGTCCTATTGTTCCTTTATATTTAATATTGCTCAGACTGTTACACAAGTGGATAAAGTGGCTGCTTTTTGTAATTTAATAAAAGGACTGGGATGGGGAAAAAATGTCTGTTGACTAACTAGTGTTACCCTGGATAAGGCACCTCTGTGGGCCTCAGTTTCCTCATCTATAAAATGAAAGTTTATATCAGCCAACTTCTAATTTCCCTTCCAACTATAGAATCTATGAAAATGTTTCCTAAGTTTGGTTTGTGATGCTTAATTTGAATGGCTACTGAAGTACTAAGGCACAGATTTCTGGCAGTAAGTTAAAAAGATAAGGCTTGAAACAAAGACCTGGGGAACCACGGAAAAGACATAATGTTTTTGTGTGTTATGAACCTCTTTAGCACTCTGGTGAAGCCTATGGTTAACTTCTCAGAATTTTTTAAAAATACATACAATACATAGGATTACAAAGGAAAAACAAGTACAATATACTGAAATACAAAGATCAAAATATTAAAACCAAATTTGTAGACTTCAGGTCATGTATAAAGAAAGTTTAAGCCTTAGAACAATAAATTCAACAAAGAAGACAATGTTAAAAGGAGTCAAGGATAGAACTCTGAAAAACTCCAAGGAAGAGAAGCCAAAGGAGGTATAAAAGAATCGACAGAAAGGTAAAAGAAAGACAAGAAGGCACATAAATAGCTAGAATTTATATAGTGCTTACAGTTTACAAAGCACTTTATAAACATTATTTAATTTTGCCTTCATAACCCTGAGAGGTGTTATTATTATCCCCATTTTACAGCTGAGAAAACTGAGGCAAACAGTGGTTAAGTGACCTGCCCAAGGTCATGCAACTAGTATCTGAAGCCAGATTTAAATTCAACTGATCCTGCCTTCAGATCCAGTGCTCTATTTACTACCCCACCTGTTCAATGCAAAAAAGTCACCAGAGGAGAAAGATTCAGAGAAGAGAATTGATCAGCATCAGATCAAAGCCCAGAGGTCAGGCAAAATGAAGACTGAAAAAAAGTCATTACACTTCATAGATTAGGCCTTTGAGAGAACAAGGAAACAAGGGTATAAAAAGTAGAGGAAATAAGCAGACTACAGCAAAATAATCTGCTAAAAGAAGGAAAAATAATTTAAGGACAGCACCTCAAGAATAGCACTGGAGTCAGTGAAAAAATATGATCCCTGCTACCACAGAGATTGAGAATGGCAGATCTCTTAGGCTCAGGAGTCTTGAGCTACTGTGGGCTATGCCAAGAATGTCTACACTAAATTCAGTATCAATATGAAAAGCCCTTAGGAGTTGGGGTCACTAGGTAGCCTAAGGGGGCACCAGCGCAGGTTAGAAATGGAGAAGGTCAAAGTTCCCATGCTGATCAAGTGTAGCTTCAGGTTAGTGAGTAGCCACTGTACTTCTAGTCTGGGAAGATGAGAGACTCAGTCTTAAAGAAAAAAAAAAAGAATAAAAATTCATGAGAAAAAAATAAGTAATGAAGTTAATACATAGAAGAAATTAGAAGAGTACACAATCTAGGATACAAGTATAGGGGTTGGTTAGCTTTGAAAAGGAAAGATATTTCTTCCTCTGACATAAGGACACTAGATTTGCATTAAGAAGAAATAAATGAAGAGTACTTTCAAAGTACTGATCATCAAAGAAACCTATCCTTCAATAATTTTGTTGTCTCCCAAAACCTCACTAACCTTACCATTCTAATACTTTAAAACATGGGCATGGATTTATACCATCTGCTCAATGTGATTAAGAAGCCCTCAAATGTGACTCTTCCAATGAACTGAACTAACACATACTATTTTCATTGTGGGGAAAAAATACATATAAATCAATACTTCACAAACTTCAAGTGTTTAGACTGTAAGATTATGCTTGGGGGGAGGGGGAAGAGGAGAGAACGGGGTAGGCAGGCCAAAGAGGGGAAAGAGGAAAGTGATATGTTACTATGTTTTAGCAAAGAGAAAGTCACAGTTTAGACTAAACTGTTTTCTACTTTATTTATTACTGAGAAGATGGTAGATTTCAGATTGTCCCCTACCAATCTACTTATAGCATTTCTATTTATCCAACATTATTCAGTAACAAAATATTCTGGGAATTTTCCAAATAACTGAAACTTATCCCTTTAAGAATTAACAACAACAAAAAACTAACCACTTCTGATGGAAATTTTCCTAAAATGGATTATATCATTCTCTAATAGGATACATAAACTTCAACACACAATACACTGGACCTAATTCATTGATAAGCTAAGGCAATTGCTATGATTAAATGCTATACTACAATATAATTCACAAACCATTGAAATGGTTAGCATGGTTCACCCCCATTATAAAGTGGTCACACAACGTGGTGCTTTTCTATTATCACCTTATACAGCTATCAGTTACAGTTTCTTCCTACTCTCATGACTGCTTTAAGTGTCTAACCCTAAACCTTAGATGTTTTTAGGAGGAAATGAAGGTTGCCAGACAATTAGGTTAGTAAATATAATTTCTAAGTATGGGTTCAAGTCTCAGATCCACTATTTACAACCTGTGCGACCTTGGGGAAAGGACTATAACCTATCTGGGCCTGTTTCCTAATCTATCAAATATGGAGACTGGACTCTCTAAAGGCTCTTTGAAGTGTGAAATCTGTGATACTATAATTCTTTTTCTCAATTAGCAAGTATTTTTTAAAAGATGAGAGTATCAAAATTTATAGACACTTTTCCTTCCTTCTCCCCTTAATTAATTCAGGTATTACAGTAAAATGGCCAAAATGAGAAGATCTTATAACAATCAAGAACTAATTGTATAAACTGTATAAGCCAGGTATCTCTTAAATCTGGATTCTATTCCAAAGTGGGCTTTCATTAAACCTACCACAATTTTAGCATTATAATTAATTAGTAGCTACAGATGGTTCATGGTGAGGCACACAGTGCCTGGTTCATGGTAGGTGCTTAATAAATATGTATCAGATTGGGCTGAGTTCATATTTTAGCAAAATTTTAATCTGCTTAGCAACATCTTAAAATTTGCTTACTTTTTAAGAAATTTAACAAATTATTTTGGAATAATTGAAAAATTTAAAAATCAGTATCAAATCCTAAGAATACTGAATTTACAATTTTTAAATTTTGATTTGGAAATATATCCTGATAAATGGGCTACACACACATATGCACACATAATTATACATGCATGACTATAATTATGATCAAATAAAAATATAAATGCAAGACCATAATTTAATTTCTTATGTTCATCAAATAAAGGACCCAGAAAAGCATATTAATAATTTCCAAAAGAAATTCAGAGAAAAATCTCCCAGTTGAGGGGTCTTCACAGATAGTACAGAATAATAGTAGAAACTCATGATGCCTTGAGAGGGAGCTGCTAGGGAGTAAGCAAAAGTTAGTAGCTTCACCTCAGAAAAAGATAAACAACACCAGAGTCATGCTCTGTTGGTTCCCAAATTTACATACTGAAACATAGGGTGCTAGAGGAATTACTGTTAGCCAAATAAGTGAGAGTGCTTTCTCAGAAACAGTAACGAATCAAGTAATAGCTGCAAGCTCTTATGACAAAGAAAAGTTGGACAGGAAATAAAACTTCCATTTTACTGCCTTGACTTGCTTTAGAGTTCAGCATATCTTTTTTATGTAATCTATTCATATTTACAGACAGACATGGTTAACTGCCCTGATTTTTAACCATTACAAAAACAAATTTCATAATAAATGTAAATAACCTTGCCCTAAATCTCAGTTGATGGAACATTCATTTTAATACTACCCAACAAAATTTTCAGACACTCAAAATTTGGAAAATCCTTAGGAATTTACTATACAGAGAGCTTACCTGTAATTATTCCAATAATCTACTGTCCAAGAAGGCTTGATTCTATACTAGTGAGTGCAAATTTAAAAGTCTTAGTATTATTAAGAAATGGTTTTGACCTCATGGATCCCCTAAAAGGGTCTCATGCCTTTAGACTTTGAGAACCAACGCTCTAGACTAAGCTTACCAAATACTTTTTGTCTTTCATGGTTCTGTCCTTCCACAAAGGAGACCAAAAAATAGTATCACCATAAAAGATTTGGGTAAATTAGTAGGCTGCCAATTAAGAAAGGAGGATCAAGGATATTAGGACTGAATGGAGAGTAAACAACCAAGATTTAAGGATTTCTTTAGGATTTTTTAAGTACTCCAAAACAAAGGCATACCTAATTAAAAAGCTATATAAAAAATAACTTAAGATGCTTACAATCCTTAACAAAAACAATTATTGAATTTTAAGCAACAACTATAACCTTATGATACAGTCAAAGTTCAACTATTCTACTGACCATACAAACTGAAAATTTGTGATAATTAGGAAAAGGTAACTAGTCAAACTGGTATGATTAACTTTAGCATTAACTAATAAAAAATTTTTGGTAAAAAAAAAATAACGTAAAAATACAGATGACTGTTTACCTGTTTAAGGTAACAGTTTTTAAGCCCTAAGAAGCAACAATGAACATATTTTAGAAATGTAACTGAAACATAAAAAAACAAAACAGGGATATTAGAATTCTTTAGTCTGGTGCTTTGACATTTCAACTACAAATCATTTTCTTCCAGTCATTAAAACAATAACTTTCTGAATTAACACTACTTGGTTTGAAACTACATTTCTTTAAAAACATTTATAAATGTAGTCTCTTTTTGATATTTAAGGATAAACCCTCCTCTAATATTCAATTCTCCACCACACATCCCCAACAAATCTAATAGCTAGGCTTTACTGTCTAGTCTTCACATTTAGGCAATGTGGTCAAACATTAGTCTCTAAAGTCACTAAGCAGTTTTTTTCTTCAAATATTAAAAACATTCAATTGCATAATTCTAAAATAAAATGTAAGGATACAAGAAAAATTATACCTAAAACTATACATTTTGACATAAATATGTCAAGTTTCATGATTTTCATGATGAGCACTACATAGCCTAAAAGATTAATTAAGAAAGCAATTTACGAGGCGGCTAGGTGGTGTAGTGAATAGAGCACTGGCCTTGGGAGTCAGGAGGACCTGAGTTCAAATCTAGCCTCAGACACTTAACACTTACTAGCCATGTGACCTTGGGCAAGTCACTTAACCCCAATTGCCCTGCCCTTCCCCCTCCAAAAAAATAAAGAGAAAAAAAAAATTAAAAGAAAGCAATTTATAACAGTAAAATTCTAAAACCAGAAAATTAGGGAAAAAATATATTTCCAACATGATATAGCAAATCTATTTTTTCCTTTCATGAGGATAAAGCCTGGATCTGATACTTCCTAAGTATAGAGAACTAAAGATGAGACCTCCTTCTCCTAATGCAAGTAGGAACCTTCTCCACAACTTAGTCTTAGAGAATTTTCTAGAGCATTGAGAGATTAAGTGACTTCTACAGGGTTACAGAGTGATTATGTCAGAAGCAGGAGTTGAAGCTGGGTCTTCCTGGATCCTCAACTAGCTAGTTCTCTATCTTTTACACAGACTGTCTCAATTTTTTCCCCCGATTATTGTCAGAAATTGAATTTTTTCTTTAATCTTTAAGGAGATCTGTTAGCCATACTCCATTTAAAGGATTTCAGTGACCTTTAGAAATGTCACACCATCTTAAAGGCAATTTTTTCTTCCTATTTAGAAAAAAAATTCAATATTAAAAACTACATTTGCCCCTCTGTACTAATATAAGCATTTTAAAATAGTGCCCATAGCATACATAATCAAAAGCTCTAAATACCATCTATATTTATTCAAAGTGTGAACTGATCAGAAATACTTAGAAAAATACTTTTTTTTTTTAAGTAAAAAGAAATCAAATGCATGGCATCAATCCTTTCCCTTCTCACCCAAAGTGACCAATAATTATACTACCTCAAATCAGTTAGCCCTACTGCTTTTATTTGTTGTTCAGTCACACAGTCCTGTTCGACTCTTTGTAACCCTACAGATCATAACATGCCAGGCCCTTCTACCCTCCACTCTCTCCCAATCTGTCCAAGCTCATGTTCCCTGTTTCCATGATACCATCCATCCATCTCATCCTCTGCTGTCCTCCTTTTGCCTTCAATCTTTCCAACATCAAGGTCTTCTCCAATGAGTCCTGTCATTTCATTATGTAGCCAAAAGATTTCAGCTTCAGTCTCTGTCCTTCCAATGAGCAATCTAAGTTAATTTCTTTAAGTATTGACTGACTGAATCTCCTTGGTGTCCAAGGGACTCTTGAAAGTTTTCTCCAGCACCATAATTTTAAAGCATTGATTCTGCAGCACTCGGCTTTCCTTATAGTCCAACTCTCACAGTCATATATTAGAGTTGGAAAAATTACAGCTTTGTTCATACTGACCTTTGTTGGCAAGGTGATCTCTGCTTTTTAGTATGCAGTTCAGATTTGCCATAGCTTTCCTTCCAAGGAGCAAGTGTCTTTTAATTTCATGCCTGTAGTCACCATCTGCAGTGATCTACGAGTCCAAGAACATAAAATCTAGAACTGCTTCCATTTTTTCTCCCTCTATTTACCAGGAAGTGATGGGATCAGTTGCCATGATCTTAGTTTTTTCTAGTCCTACTGCTAGAGCATAACAATGCTAAAGCTAATATCAGAGATTCCATCCCTTTATGAAGGGATTAATTTCCCTCCATTCACTAACTGCTTACCTAACTTTGGTGAGTCCATATCTGCAACATTTCTTTATCCTCTCTATCTTAATGCCTAAGACAATCACATTCACTACCTAACACCTATGGTAAGAAGACCAGCAATCTCTCTACCAATATTAGGGACTTTAAAGGTTGGAAGGAATCTTACAATCTAGTTCAACCCATACCTGAAAAATAATTCTTCTGAAATATATTCAACAAGTGGGTTACTCACACTTTCCTTGAAGAACTTCAACGTGCAAGAAAAACTCTTAGAGCAGCTCATTCCACTTTTGAGATAGCTCCAGTTAACATAAAATAAACCTAAATTTGTTTCTTTGCAACTTCTGCCTAATGTTCCTAGTTCTGTTTATGTGAGGCCTTTCAAGTTTGAAGCACCTATGACATCCCCACTAAGTCTCGTTTTTGGGCTAAACATTATCAGTTTCTTCAAGTGATATGGTATCATGGCATGATACTCAAATCCCTTAACCATTATAACCATCTCTCTCTGGACACTCTCCAGTTAATCTAGGTCCTTCCAAAATGTAGCACTCAGTACCAAACACAGTAATATTCCAGATATAATGTGATCACCTCAAATCTATCCTTCACAGTGACACCAGGAAAACTTCTCTTCTTATGGATAGGTCACATTGGTCTTCTGATCAATAAATATCAATGGATCCATGTTGCCAATCAAGCTCAAACTCCTTGTCCTGGTATTCAGAATCAGTCAGTAAATATACATTTATTAAGCACCATGTAAATGGTGCTTTGCAACAACATGCAAATATGTGCAAATTATTTACAGGATAAATTGGGAAAAAATGAACAGAGAAAAGGCACTTGAATTAAGAGAGATTAGAAATGACTCTATAAAAGGTAAGATTTTAACTGGGACTTGAAGGAAGTCAGTGGGTAGAGATGAGGAGGGATAGCTTTCTAGGCAAATGAGCATAGAGAAAAAGTGTCTTGCTGGATGAATGGCAAAGAAACCAATCTTGCTAAATAGAACAGTAAGGTGAGGGGGTAGGGGTAATGTAAGGTAAGAATGAAGGGGGAGGGGAAGAGGGGGCACACAGCTTATGAAGGTCTTCTTATTCCAAAAAGAGAATTTTTATATTTGAACCTTGATATGACGAGGAGACACTGAAGTTTGGGGGAAGGGTCCTGGAAGATCACCTTGACAGTTGAGGAGAGGATGGATTATAACAGGGAAACACTTGGGGTAGGGAGACCAACCAGAAGGCTGCTGGGTCCTGGCATGTTATGATTACTGAAAAATCATCAGTATTACTGGAAACAGCACGAGGGACAACATATTATAAACTGGATTACAATAATCTCTACTAGCGATCCATATTTTTCATTTTTCACTGCCTGGTGAGATGATAAGCGGCTGTACCAGGATGGTGGCAATGACAAAGCAAAGAAGGGGGTGATGTTGTAAAGGTGAAATCAACAGGCCTTGGCAACAGATTGAATATGGGGGGACAGTAAGTGAAGAAATGAAGATGGTACCTACATATTGAGCTAAGGAACTGGAAGGATGGTGTGGCCTCAAGAGTAATAGAGAAGTTAGATAGAGGGGAAGGTTTTGGGGGGGGAAATAATGACTTCTGTTTTGGACATATCATTTAAGACATCTCTGGGACATCTTGCTGAAGATGTCCAATAGGCAACTGGAGATGTGAGACTAGAGATCAGCAAAGAGTGTGGGACTAGATATCTAGATTGAGAAACAGCATCATAGATCAACAACTGAATCCATGAGAACTAACAAGATTACCATGTGGACTAACATAGAAGGAGAAGAGGGCACAGGCCCAAGCGCTGAGGAACACTCATGGTTAGTGGACATCACCTGGATGAAGAGCCAGCAGAGGAAACTGAGACAGAGTATTCAGACAAGTAGGAAGAGAACCAGAAGAATAGTGTCATGAAAACCTAGAAAGAAGAAAGCATCAAGAAGAGAGTGTTCAACAACATCAAATGCTGTAGAGATGTCAAGAAGAATGAAGTGAGAAAAGGCCATAAAACTTGGTAATTAAGGGACTGATAGTTACTTTGGAGAGCAGTTTAGATTGAATTATAAGGTTAGAAGCCAGATTAGAATTATGAAGATGGTGAGAAGAAAGGAAGGCCCACCACAACCAGGTACTACTATCCCACTTTTCTTGTCTTGTATTATACTCCTCTCATCAAAACATCTTCCACTCTAGCCAAACTAGTGTTCTCTGCACCACTCACCCCCACCCCAGCACTCCAATATTCTCTAGCCTTCAATGCCCTTGCTCACACTGTTTCCTATGCCTAAAATGTTCTCCTCCCTTTTTACCTAGTCAACCTTTAAAGCTTACCAGGAAAGCCAGATCTTCCACAAAGTGTTTCCTGATCCCCACTCCCACTCAAGTTCAGAGTACTTGGGTCTAAAAAACTACAAAGCTCCACCAGGACAAAGGCCAAGTCTTATCTATGTATCTCTACCAGCATTCATAACAGTTACCTGCACATGGTAATCACTGGATGACTGATTACAGTTCCTACCATCCAAAACTGGGCAAGATAAATGTGGATGGATTACTGAAAAATCATCAGTATTACTGGAAACAGCACGAGGGACAACATATTATAAACTGGATTACAATAATCTCTACTAGCGATCCATATTTTTCATTAAAAATTTTCCACAAATTTTACTGTAGAAAGTACCATGTTAAAAATCAAATCTCAGTCTGTGGGGCCTAGATGCTTCATGAATAATAATAACAACAGCATTTATATAGCACTTTGTTTTGTAAGGCCCTTTATATATGTTAATTCATTTGATGCTCACAACAATTCTGAAGCAGGTGCTATTATTATTCCCATTTTAAACATGAGAAAACTGAGGTTTAGTTGACTTGCCCAGGGTCACACAGCTAGAAAGTGTCTGGGACAAGATTTGAACTCAGGTCTTCCTAACTCCAAGCCCCACATTCTATTCACCAAAAACAATTAGTGTAATTTCTCCCTACTAATATGGCCTCTCTCTACGGGTCTGCTGTGATATAATGGAAAAAGGAATAAGGGGGAGATATGAAGCAGAGACCTAGGCTTTTCTCCTACATCTTTCATAAGGTATACAAGTAGATTAGGTAAGTCACTCCATGTCTTAATATTCTCATCACTTCAGCTGTTTTCAAACATGTGTGCCCCTTCATGATTCCATTTGGGGTTTTCTTGACAAAGAGACTAGAATGGTTTGCCGTTTCCCTCTCCAGCTCATTTTACAGATGAGGAAACTGAGGTAAACAGGACCACACAGCTAGAATGTGAAGCCTGATTTGAACTCAGATGAGTCTTCCTGACTCCAGAGCTGGTACTCTATCCACTGTACCATCTAGTTGCCCTGTTCTCATCTATAAAGGAGGGTTATTATGAGGATTACATCAAATATATTCAAAAACCTTTTTTTAAAAGTACAAAGCACTGCGCCGGCCCCAGAGTTGGGAGACCTGGATTGGTTCCGGCCTCAGACGCTCGGCACCCACACAAAATTAACTGGCCGTGTAATCTTGAGCAAGTTACTTAACCTCAATTGCTTAAAAAAAAAAAAAAGTACAAAGCACCACACAAATGTGAGGTGTTTGCTTTACATGGTGAATTAGCTAACATGAAAGATATTTTTTAAACAACTGAAAAAATAAGATACTTAAAGACTGAAGGCATTTGTTGTAGAAAAGTATTTTATAAATGAACACATTTTACATTTGTCAAAACGAGAATGGAAATAACTTATTACCATTGTTATCTTATTATTATGACTTATATAGCAGTCCTGATCATTGAACCAACATTACCACTGATAATAATAATATAGATGGCTTATTACAGTCAATAAGGTCAGATTAAATAAGAGCACAATGAAATCAAAGGGACTGTTAACATTTTTTTCCCCTTTTTTGGAGGTGGGAGGGCAGGACAATTGGGGTTAAGTGACTTGCCTAAGGTCACATGGCTAGTAAGTGTCTGAGGCTGTATTTGAACTCAAGTCCTCCTGTCTCCAGGGCCAGTGTTCTATTCATTGTACCACCTAGCCTCCCTGACTGTTAACACTTTGGAGTTCATGCTGATATTGTGTCATATCAAACACCTTTTCAGTTAAGTGAATAACTGATTAAGAACTGGATATATTTTGAAACACTGGATCATTCAACTAAACATTACATGGATACCATGGTATCATAATATAGAGATAATAGTAGACATAGATAATACAACCCCAAAATTTCAGCCTCCTCATTAAAAAATGCAGAGTTAAAAACTAAGTTTTATCTCAATTATAATAAAAACAGTTTTTCCAAGATATTTTATTATATTTTCAAGAGAAATAACCAGCCTATGGCCAAACTCCAACTGTCTAAAGAAGACTTGAATCCAATCTTCCTGACTCCAACACCAACCTTCTATCCACTATGCCATGTTGTCTCTTTTAAAGGTCAGTATGCTGACCTAATTCCTTTATATACTTGGAGAAACAAAAACAAGCTTTAAACCACACTAAAAATTAACCTAGTTCTTCATTCTTCCAAACTCCTAAATTTGAAACCCACCTTAACACTTGGATAAAGAACTGCCCTTATTTATTGACAATATCTAGCACTTACACAGAACTTTAAGGTTTGCAAAGTGCTACATGTTCTTTCATTTGACCTTAATTTCATATATTAATTGGAAATATCACTCTCATCATTCATAAATGCAAAATATATCCTGAAGTAGTAATTTTATATGAATGTGAGACTTCAGAAATATCAAGTATAATCATCCCTTAATATACAAGACATCTATAAAGTACAATTTTATATAATTTGCTCTTTTTCAATTATTTCTGTCTTAAAGCAAAATAGTGTCTCCACACTTATATCTGCTGTCTAGTATCATCTACCCTGTCCCTAAAGTGAACAGGAGGTAGTAATATAGGGAGTTATTGTTAAATTGTTAACATAGGGAGCCTCAGACAGAGATTTATACCAACACAGGAGAGCAGAAATAATGCCACCAGCACCAAACAATGAAATATCCCCTAAACTATATTAGAGTTCTTGCTTGACAATCACACTGGCTCAGGAGTACTCGTTAACTCCACACAATCCTAGAACCCAAATTCAAATAGTATTATGACCTCCCTTTTCAACCAAATGTTAAAATTAAGAATTAGTAAGCAAAGAATGAATCTGTTATGTGTGAACCTGAAAGCTCCTTAAAATTCTGTAATTCCATGTTTTCAAATAACACACCAAATTAATTCCCTAATTTAAAATTATGTAGTAATACCGCCAGTAATATTGCCACAGAAATGCTATGATCATTCCCAGGCAAAATTAAAAAAAAATTAAATTAGAATGATCAAAAACAAAGTCAACAACAGAAATAACAAATGTCACAAGTTTGCTATCAATGGAAATTTTAAACTGCTTCCTATGTGAAAATGGTAGTTTATTGCTATTTTTCTCATAAGCATGCCTCATAATACTTTTGCCATGATGTGCTTTTCTGTAATTAAAAAAAAATCAATACTTCATACAACTCTTTAAAGAAAACAGAAAAGGGGCAATTTTAGGATTTATAAACATTTCCCCATCTCCTCACTGGATTTTTAAACAGTTTACCAGTACTGGATAAATGTCATACTGAAATGAACTTTATGACATCTTTGCATATTTTCACAAAAGATAAGATATTAATGCTGAATACCAAACAACTAAATAAACAGTAAAGCTATGTTATGGAACAGAATGCAAGCAGACAGAACAAGTATTTACAAGTATTCAAATATTCTTCCTGTACTTAGATCATTTTTAAGAAAGAAATTACACAACAAATTTCCTCAATATCCTCCCCTCAACTTGTTATATTCAAGTGATAAAAGTTAGTCTTCCATTTCCCAACTATGGCCCATATAAGTAAAGTACCATCTTACTACTAGTTCTAAACCCAACATTTTCCATATGGTCTGCCTTATGTGGGTTGCATTGGTCTTACTATGCTTCTCGTGTCCATGCTGCTGGAAAAAGCAGTCTGTACAAGCAGGAGTAGAGGCACAATCCTGAGAGAGAGGAGCAGAGAGAGATGTTGAGAAAATAAACCCACAAAATGACCTCATCTAGGAGTTCAGGGGGCTCAGCCAAAGTTCAAGGCTATAGCCACATGAGCTAGAAATAAACCCAATGGCAGTAAAACTGATTCTACAAAGAGAAATCTGAAGTTGTCAAAAGCAACATCGTCACTCATTCTCAACCAATACAGAGGTCTTCCCGTTAAACTGCATCCCCCCGAAAGAAACTAAAACTGGACTGATGTGGAATAATTAGTGAATGGTATAATAAATCAAATATTCTGCTAAGAAATTACCATGTGCCATATCTGAATTACCATTTTCCAGGATTTTAGAATGCAATAAAATACTTAATATGAATTACACTGAACACAACTTAATCTTTCTTTCATGATTAAGGTGGCATTTAAGAATCTTACAATACTTCTAGATCTTTATCTAACATTAGTTATTTTATTATAAATGGAGATATGGTGGCAGGATTGATAAAGTACTTCTGGTTGGTAGAACATTATTATTAAAAGTTTTTATTACACATAAATTTTATGCCGGGGGCAAAAACAACCAAGGAAAAAATTCTGACCAAAAAAAGAATAATGTATTAAAATCTGGAATAAAATAAAATCCTGTTTTGTGGAACAACTGACGAAATGAAATTTATATATTCTAATTTCAGAAAAGGAAAATTACTATCTAATCTCAGGAACTCTTTCCTATCTAACATCAGGAATTTTTTTTAACTTCCAGTTTCAATATCCTCTACCATTCTTCATCTACTATATCATTCAATAAAAATCAGAATAAGATGATACAGAATTCACAATAAAGAAATAATAAAAAGTATTTCCAAATCAGAGATTTTTATTTAGAAGGAACAGGGAGTCTAATTTAATTTCTCATTTTGCAGATGAGGAAACTGAGGCCCAAATAGATGCTGTGACAACTTACAGAGCTAAGATTGAACTATGGCTTCCTGACCCCAAACATAATTCTTCTTAGACTGCATTACCAATGTAGAACATTTTTTAAAAAAGAGTTTCTGTTTAACCTTCAGCAAATAAGAAAATTCATACACTGGAATCATTCCATTCCCATATCATTTTAATAAACAAGACAAGAAGAAAAGGTGGTAGACATGCTGTAGACTCAAATTACCATGAAATTAAGAAAAAAAATGAAATGTAATTTCAAAATTTCAGTACGTCTCCAATTTTCTTTATATATGCCATTTCAATGCATAAACTGTACATAAATTTCATGTTCCCTTGCAGGTAAGTTCATTGTTGTTGCCCATTTTTTTCCCTATCGATTCATTTCATATCTATGACCTCCCCCCAAAGCCAGATGTAGATGCTGTGGAGTCCTGGAAAAATACCCGAATTAAAGTCACAGTGCAGACTCTGTTTATGGAACTGGAGATAGGTTATACTTTGGGGATAGCTGTGAAGATACAGACAGCAGGACAGTGGGAAGTGCAATGGAAATATCATATGGCATGCTGGTTCTGGAGTTCTTAGCCCTATAAGTAACCACGCTATTAAGTTATCTTACTAACTTAAATGTCCTAAAAGAAGGAATCCTGAAAGCTCAGGGGATCCAAAGAGCCTGGAAGATCATTAGACTTTGACTTTCTGATTAAAATAAATGCAAATATGAAGCCAACTTCCAGATTCTTCTAAAATATTTCCTATCTTATGGAAACCCAGAAATCTTACACCTCAACCAAGACAATACAGCTCAGTGTACTCAAAGCAGTGAGAGAAATGAGGGACAAATAAAAACAGCAAAAGATATATAACTATATGAAATTGAGCACATGCTATCTTAAAAATCCTCCTGGGAACAAAACCTCAGTAACTAGTTAGCTTAAAGCTCTAATATTTGAGGAAGCCAAGGCCCTGACTAAGCCTACCCAACTCATTGAATTAGTATTATTTCATTTTACATTTTTTTTAATGTATAATACTTTAAATAGCCAAAGTTGTTTCACACATACAAGTGTTCTCCCACAAGACTAAGAAATGAAAGGCAAGGATCATGCCTTTTTATTTTACCTTCCTACCACAATAATTTGTACCTAGTTAGTACTACCATATAATGTGTAGGTATATACATTATGTGTGTATATATACACATACATGATGTGCATGCATATGTGTGTATACATACATGTAAATACACACACAATATGCGCACACACATATACGTATATATATACATATATAGCCATATCATGAGCAATCAAAGAGGGTCTTCAGAAACCATAAATTTAAATGGTCCTATTTAGGAAACATCTTTTAACAAAAGCCTGGCTCCCAGATGATTTCCCCATCCCACTGCAGCACAAACCTCCCCCACACACACAACCCCACCCCCCTCCCACCAGGCAACTCTTACAGTGGCCCAATAGTATGGTGGATTACAGAAATAATTTTGCCCATAGACTTACCTAAAGCATTTTGACCCTACCTCATAGCAACTTGGGAGTGAGGATTAGGGAGACTGTCCTTTTACTAAATGGCAAGTAATAATTAGAAATTTTAATTTAGCTCAAAGCTAGCTAGCTAGTATCATAGGCAATAATCAATTAGATGTTGTCTAATGTCAATCTCATTTAAATTTAGAATAAACAGAAGTTTACCAAATGGCTCAAAATAAGAATGGATATCCTATCATCAGTTGGGTTATCAGTAGTTTACTCTACTTATTCCAAGAGTGCTTGTAGAAAATTGGGAAGCAATGCAGCTATTTTCTATTTTTAACTTTCGCTTTATTTCATCTATAGGACTAGAAGTTTAAAATAAGTATCAAAGTTATATGCCAGTCAATAGCTGAAGATAAAATTCTGACCCCTAAGTTTTTGTACCTTAATACTGCACTCAACTACATTTTTTTTCACCAAGGCTATAAAATTTAGTAGATTTAAGAAAACTTCTTAAGGTCTCAGTTTAAAGGAAAACTCCCATTGAAAAAATGTCTTCCAAAGTGACATTTTTTCATGTATAATTTTTTTAAAATAAAACTAAAAGAAAATGTTAATTACTGAGTAATTATCACTACGTGACATACTTTTAAAAATTCTCTGAACATGACAAATTTTATTTAACAATGGAACATGTGTCAAGAAAAGTTCATAGAAACTGCATTCAAATTCAAAGTATAACAGCAGCACCTATAGTTTTCTATAAGACAAATATTTTTCAGATTTATAACATAGTTCCTCAACTCTGGAGCCTGATCAATTTTTACTAATAATTTTCAAATTTGGCCAGATTCAATTTTATCTCATTTTCAAATGGAAAGCAAAAGTTTAAATATTTTGTTACAAAACAACTACACATGGCTTGTATGAGATGATTTGAACTTCTTGAAAGAAAAGTGCTACATAGAGATCAAATGTCTTGTTGCTATTTTACTGCTACACTGAAAACTTGATATCTTTATATAACTGTATAAAACATTTGGTAAATGTATTATGTAAAGGAACCCACAACCTGTATGAGTATAACTGTCATTTAAATGTTTTGAGGTGCACGAATTGGCAATCCCCACACATGTAAGAGTATGTTATTTTATCATATCTAGGTAAAAATAAGTGTTAAAGAGTTTCAGTAAGTTTTTTCCCCCTTCTTAAAGTAATATTTCATGTTGTAAACACTAATGAAATACTGTTTAAAGTTACTGTTTGTTTCCACAAGGTATGTTAAAATATTAATAAATATTAGTAATATGTAGTATCTGTTAAGTACTTTTCAATAAATGCTTTCAAAGCTTTTTATAACACTACCCAGTGTCAACTAATGTAGCGTTCACATTATATGGTTATGAATTTGGGGAAAAAAATTCTGAAAGTCTTCTATCTTTTCAATTCCTCTAATCAGTGAATATAAATTCTGTCAAACTGTCAATTTTTGATTCAGTACTTTGCACATAGTAAGTACTTAATTAATACTTTTTGATGTGAAAAAAAATTTATTTATTAAGAGTTTTTTCCCCATATAATTCCACTACACTCTGTCCTACTATGGTAAGACTTTCTATAAAGAGTTGCCCAAGTTCATTTTTGGCCTATTTTCCTAAATGGACAAAAAGCACATTTTCCCAGTACTAACTGGGAAATTTTTTAAAAGTGGAAACAATAAACTAAAGCTGTTAAGGGAATTTAAAGTTCCTTCTTACTTAAAATATAGTAACGAGAGTAGACATAAATTAGCATTAATATTATGAGAAATGTTGGCCTTACTGTAGTAAAATAACTGCTATGTTATGCACATGTAGTGATAGACAGTAAACCCCTTGCAAAATAAATGCCCAACTAGGAAACTAAAAGTGGACAGGGTGCAATTTTCTTTAAATACACAGATCTCCTGATAAAGTACTTGGTTTTCATGTGCATATACATAAGCAAAAGTATCCTAAGTTATGCATGTATTTATTTGAACTGGTACATTTCCTACTATGCTTGAGCAAAATGCTTGCTTTTATTTATTTTTTTAAGTTTAATCATAACAGAAAATAACTCTTCTTCCGGAATCTAACCAAGTCTTTCTTTAGATGAGCAGAGTCAGTGAAATACATAATGAAAATAACACAATCCAAGTGGGCCCGCTCAGTACAGTCACATAACCTTTAGGTATCACCTAAGATATCCCTGTGAGATGCTTCTGCTCTCTACCTCAGCATCCTCCTCCCTAGAAGGCACAATGATACACAGGCCTCTCTCACCATTTCCGTCTTATTTCGTGGTGTGTGTTGGGGGGCGGGGGGAGGGGGGGTGGAGAAGGAAGAGAAAGATGGAAGGAATTACAGAATAACCTCTCCTCCCTGTCTTCTATGCCCTATGCATGGTTCTCTGGGTGGTACGTTACCTAGTCAACAGCATCCCAGGAATAAACACAAACGTGTAATGGGACCACAACCGATCACCACCCCCGTAATACCTTCTCTAGACCCTTAAAGTAACCCCCCTCCAAAGTCAGTTCCTTTATCTGGTTCGAGCCACCACGGTCCCTGGCGCCCTGAGCCGGGTGCTAGGGAAGGGAGTGGGGGGAATTGAGAGGGGGGAGAAGAGAATGGAGATTGAGGAGGAAGTATTAACTACCAGAATCGAACCCCCGTCGGTTTTAGGGGGGTGCCGAGTGCTTTGGTCTCCACTCCAAACCCAAGGACATTTAAGTGGACGCGCCAAAGCCTCCAGCCCCCCATCCACATCCCCAGCCCTGGGCCCAGGAGTCCCTCCTCCCACCGAGAGCTAAGGGGGAGGGGCGGCCCGGGCATCCCCCTCCTCCCCGTATCCCGACTGCCCGGGTCCCCCCCGCCCCCCGCTGCCCTTTCCCGCGGGGTAAGGGTGGAGAAGACTGGGCTCCGGCCTGCCATACGTACTTCGCTGTTGAAGGTTTTCACGGCCTCCATGTTGTCGGTGCGAAGGCCCCAGAGCCCGGTGGCGGAAGAGGCGGCGGCGACGGCCTAGAGAGAGGCGACTCGGCCAGGGGCGGCCCAGGGGAGCTGGGGAGCGGTCGAAGGCGCTGCGGGCCGGGGTGGGAATCGAGGGGAAGGGGGGCAGGGGGCGGGCTCCCTCAGGGATGGCGAGGCCTCGGCATGGCCGCTGGGACGAGCAGAGCTCCGGGCTGGGGAACAGAAGCGCAGCCGGGGCGGGCGGGGGAGGGGCCGAGCCGCCGCGGCTCCTGCTCTTCTCCGCCCCGCGCTCGGCCTCTCTTCTCCACCCTCTGCTCCCTCCTTCTCCCCACACACTCCACCCCCTTCCACCTCCTCCTCCTCCTTCTACTGGCTCCCGCTTCTCCTCTCCACCGCTCGGGACACAGGAATCAGCAAAGGGCGGCGGCGGCGGCTATAAAGGAAGAGGAAGAGGCAAAGGCGGCGGTGGCGGTGGCGGCGACGGCGGCGGCGGCGGCGCTGGCGGCGGCAGCTGCGGCAGCCAATATGGCGGACGCGATCTGGCAGCGCAGGTCGGAGAGCAGCAGCAGCAGCGGCGGCGGCGAGCGCGCCCCCTGGCGGCCGGACAGCCGCCGCCACGGAAAGACAGGGAAGGTGGATAGAAGTGGGGGGGGGGGAGGAAGGGAGGAGCGTGAGGGGGTGGGGGAGGTTAGGGAATCATAGATGTCTGCACGGGCGGGCCAGAGTGTCCCGCGCTGACTGTCAGGAGGTAGCCTCCGCTCCTTCTCGAGCCTGGGAGCCGGGCGGTGGTGATCCCTGCAGGGCAATGGGCAGTACTGCAGTCGTGCCTATTTGCTTTGCACAGCCAAGGAGGCCTTCTTCTCTTGGTACCTCTACAAGTGTCTGGTGGGATGGGGTTGATTTCGTTATAGTTTGTTCTTAATCAGTTGTTGAGAGTCGGGCATCAAGCTTGAGAAAAAACAGCTTATAAAAGGATGTGTTGCTTCCGCCCTGCTTCGAGTTAAAGAAATCGGGTGGTGGGAGGCTGGGGGTGTTGGTAAAATGTATTTCATGCACAGCTGATTTACTGGGGTGAGGGGAGCGGGAATAACAGCGGTAATGAGGTATTGCTCTGTTAATTCGCCGTTAATGTTTTAACTCGGTTGGTCCTTTTCTAGGAAGAAAATACCCGTTTCTGATCAATTACTTAAACAATAAGCATTTGCGAACTTGGGGCTAGTGACTGGGACCTGTGATTTCATTGATATGGCAAATTCGCAGATGAGAAACTGCTGTACCAGGGCCAGGGCAGGTTAGGCAACTTCTCAGCGCCTTAGTCCTCAAGAGTCGCCTAGAGCAAGTCTCAGGACCCCTTTACACTCTTAAAAAAATTATTGAGTACGCCAAAGAGCTTTTGTCTGAGTTATATCTAAAGATTCCCGTATTAGAAATGAAAATTGATAATTTTAAAAACACCTTTAATTTTTAAATGATAATAAACTCATTACATGCTAATAATGTACATGTAGTATTTTTACGAAAAATAAATATATTATCCAAAACCAAAATATAATAAGAGTGGCATTGTTTTACATAGTTTTTGCAAATCTCTCTAATATTTGGCTTAATAGAAGAAGCTGTATTCTCATACCTGCTTCCACATTCAGTCTTGTGATATGTTGTTTTGGTTGATGTATATGAAGAAAATCTGGCCTCAAACATATGTAGTTGGAAAATGGAAAAGTATTTTAAGAGGCAAATAACATCTTAGTATTATTATGAAAATAGTGTTGACCTGACCTCATGGACCCTCTGAAAGGATCTCTGGGACCCCTAGGGGTCCTCAGATCCCAAGGAGAGCTGCTAGCCTAGAAAATTGACAGTTAAATGATTTGACCAATGTCATATAGCCAATGAGTGTCAGTCTTGAACCCAAGTGTTCATAGCCCGGAGGCTAGTGCTGTATCATTAGTCAAGGTGGCCTCTGAGCTGAGGATACAAAAACAAAAGTGAATCAGTCTAACTCAATGAGTTTATATTCTAATGAGAACACCATATATATATATATATATATATATATATATATATATATGTATATAGAGATTATATATGTAAAGTTTGAAAACACTTTACCTCTGGTGACTTAATTAGATGCTGTTCTGTTTGATTTAATCCAAAAGATTTGCACCTAGTCAAAGCAGGAGCACTGGTAAGTTGTTCAGTCATTTTGGGCAAAGATACTGGAGTTTGCTATTTTCTTCTCCAGCTCATTTTACAGATGAGGGTTAAGAGATTTACTCAGGGTCACACAGCTAGTAAGTGTCTGAGACCAGATTTGAACTCATGAAGTTGAGACGTTCTGACTTCAGTGGACCTAACACTCTATCCACTGTACCACCTAGCAGCCTGAACAAGGTGTTACTTATGCAAAGAGAAAACAAGATGATTTTTAGAGGAGTTACAATAGAAGAAGGGAAGACTAGGAAAGGCTTCATGAAGAACTGTATTTGAAGAACATAAAGAAGTGTATTTACTTCTTGAAGGAAATCAATTCAAATAGAGCCTGGCCTTTGGATGAGCAAATTGACAGGCCCCTAGGGGTTTCTAAGGCTAAACCCTGGAAATAGTTAACAGTCAACAATTCAAGAGTTAGAATCAGTTCAAGTTAGGAAGCTTTGTGGAATGTCATTCAACAAATATTTCTTTTTTCTTTTTCAAATGCTTTATTAGCTTCTGATTTACATCATTCATTTCCACCAGATTTTGAGTTACAAATTTTCTTCCCGTTTTTCCCCTACCCACCACCCCAAAATAGCAATCCCACAGGATGTCCCCTCCTCCAATCTGCTCTCTCCCATATTTTCTCCCATACCCCCTCCAACTGTCCAGTAGGGCATGGTGGATCTCTATGCCCCAGTGCCTGTATATCTTATTTTCCAATTATATGTAAAATAGTATTAATAATAGTATGTATATATATATGAAATTTTAAATATTTTATTTTAAAACTTTGAATTCCAGATTCATTCCCTTCCTCCCTTGTCACCCACCCTTATTGGGAAGATAAGCAATTCAGTATAGGTTGTACATGTGTAGATAATGCAAAACATTAACATAGTAGATATATTGTAAAAGACTGACTATATTTCCCTCCCTCCTATCCCACCTCCCACTTGTTCTATTCTCTACCTTGATCCCATCCCTTTTCAAAAGTGGGTGCTTCCAACTTCCCTCCCCCACAGCTTGCCCTCCCTTCCATCATTCCCCCTCTCATCCCCTTCCCCTCTATTCTCCTATAGGGAGAGATACCCTATTTAGTGTGTATTTCATTCCCTTACTGAGCCAAATTCAGTGAGAATAAGGTTAACCCATTCCCTTTTGCCTTCATATTCTTCCCCTCCATTGGAACCATTTTCCCTTGCCTCTTCTATATGAGATTGTTTACCCCATTCTGTCTCCATCTTCTCTCATCTTCCTCTCTCACCTCTTTCACCTTTTAAGTATCATCCCTTTCTATTAAATTGGTCCTGTGCCCTCTATCTGTGTATACCTGTAAACATATATATACACATTAACATATGTATTCATAGGCCCATATACCCTTATATATAGACATATAAATGTATATATATATATTTATTTCTCTTCCCTTCAACTATTTTCATACAGAGAAAAGTTTCATCAGTTAAAATTATTTTCCATGTAGGAATGTTAATAGTTCAACTTGGATAAGTGGCTTATGATTTCTTTTCCCTGTTTACCTTCTCAAGCTTCTCTTGCTTCTTGTATCTGAATGTCAAGTTTTCTGTTCACCTCTGGTTTTTTCATCAAGAATGCTTGAAAGTCCTCTTTTCCACTGAATGACCATATTTCCCCTGAAACATAATACTCAGTTTTGCTAGGTAAGTGATTCTTGGTTTTAATCCCAGCTCCTTTGCCCTCCGGAATATCATATTTCAGGCCCTTCAATCCCTCAGTGTAGAAGCTGCCAGATCCTGTGTTATCCTGATTGTGTTTCCACAATATTCAAATTGTTTCTTCCTGGCTGCTTGTAATATTTTCTCCTTGATCTGGGAATTCCAAAACCTGGCTATAATATTCTTAGGAGTTTTCTTTTTGGGATCTTTTTCAGGGGGTGATCAGTGGATTCTTTCAACTTCTATTTTGCCTTCTGGTTCTAAAACATCAAGCCAATTTTCCTCGAGAATTTCTTGGAGGATGATTTCTAGGTTCTTTCTTTGATCATGGCTTTCAGGTAGTCCAATAATTTTTAAATTATCTCTTCTGGATCTATTTTCCAGGTCAGTGGTTTTTCCCATGAGATATTTCACATTGCCTTCTATTCTTTCATTTGTTTGGATCTGTTTAACAGCATCTTGATTTCTCATCAAGTCACTAGCTTCCCTTCACTACATTCTAAATCTGAGGGAATGATTCTCCTCATTGAACTTTTGAGATTCTTTTTCCATCTGGAAAATTCGGCTTTTTAAGGCATTTCTCTCCTCATTGTCTTTTTGAGCCTCTTTTGCCATTTGGGTTAGTCTGCTTTTTAAGGTGTTATTTTCCTCAGTCAGGCTGTTGACTCTCATTTCATAATTTTCTTGCATCTTTCTCATTTCTCTTCCCAGTTTTTCCTCCACTTCTCTTATCTGCTTCTTAAGGTCCTCTATTGCCTGTAACCAGCTCATATTTTCCTTTGAAGCTTTTGTTGCAGGAGTTCTGACTTTACTGTCTTCCTCCTGTTCCATGCCTTGCTCCTTTTTGTCCCCAAAATAGGAGTCTAATGTTGGATTCTTCTGTTTGTTTTGCTTCCTTTGCCTGGTCATATTGCCCCTCAGTCACTTGACCCTTGGGCTTTTTGCCACAGTAGGATTCTGCTACCAGACAGGGGAGCTTCCGTCCCAAATGCTGGGGTTTTCTCAGTTGCTGGAGGTATTAGTTGGGTGCACTCTCTGAAGCCTTCACATGTTCTGGCAAACTGGTCACACACCCTAGGACCTCCATCCTAGACTGCAATCCAGATCCAAGCAAGTTAAAGCAAGAGCTATTACCCCTCAGACTGGTCACTTGGTCCCGCTACACTCTGCAGGCCAGGAGCTGAAGCTGCAAAGTGAAGCCAGCTGTGCCAAGAAGTCTCAGCAGCTTCTCACCCTGGGGGCAAAAGCCCACACTCTCCCAACTACTGGTCCCAAAGTCCATACCGCACTGACCTATCACTTTGTCCTTCACATCTATGTGTTGATAAATCTGGAAATGGCCACAGCTGCTGGTGATCTGGAGTCCCTCCAGCTAGTGGGAGCTTTAGCCCTGGGGCTCAAACCTCTGGCTCATGCGGGCCTGGGCTTGGCTCCCTGAGCGCTGCGCTGGCCAATTCCTGCCCACCTGTTGGGCTTTCCTCAGCAGGAGGTTAGCTTTTATGTATCATTTATTTTGTGGGTTCTGTAGCTCCAAAGTTTGTTCAGAATCCCCTTTTACATGAATTGGGGAAGGTGGAAGCTGGAGGCGCTTGGAGGTCTTGTTTCTACTCTGCCATCTTCAATAAATATTTCTTAAGGCTTACTGTCTATGCTGGATGGAGACTGGAGAAAGGAATACTTTCAAGGTGTGGATTCCAGGGGTGAAATGATCTTCCCAGGATTCAGAGGCTTGTGGGCATAAAGGAGAAGCCCAGAGTGAAGCCTAGAGAGAAATGAAGAAGTGCAATCCCTGTGAAAAAAAAAAAAGGAGGGGATGTCTTTGTCCTCTCCACCTTCCCATCAGCCATAGTACTTTAGAGCAAAACTACTTGACCAACAAGAGACAACATATGCGGCAGGTAGCAGATATACACTCTCCACACAGATAGAGACACTGAAATACTATGTTCAAGCAGCTTCAAGGAGGGGAACCTCTATCAACAAAGAAGAGAGCTACCCATAGACTCAAAAGAGTGCTAGCCATGGCAATACAGAGTTGAGCTGTGGAGAGATAAGTAGACGTTGGAAGCCTAACTAAGCAAACCACCCAGCAGAGGCATTGGGTGGGGAAGAGTCTACTGATAGACTCCATGAGGAGAAGAGTATTGTAGTACCAGAACAGTATTACCTTAGCTGAGCCAGGTCTAGAGTCAAGAAGACCTGAGTTCGAATCTAGCCTCAGACACTTACTAGCTATATGACCTTGGGCAAGTAACTTAACTTGTATTTGTCTGTTTCCTCTTCTGTTAAAAGGGTATAACACATACCTCCAAGGGTTGTTGTTGGGGATTAAATAAGATAATAATTGTAAAGCACTTAGCACAGTGCCTGGCACATAGTAAGCATTGTATAAGTGTTAGTTATCATAATTATTGTTATTATTATTTATAGTAAATATTTTGTAGCAGCTGTTTTACTATGCTATCTTAGTAAATGTCTTTCCTAAGAACAAATTGTATTACTCAGGGCAAAATGTGACTGTTAACAGGAAAGCACACCAGTAGGGGCTCATGAGTTATAGTAGTAGTTTGGTGCCTGGGGGTATCCTAGAAAACCTGTAACATTTGTATCTACCTCTGGAGGGCAAGCTGTGGGGAATTAACCCAAAATACAGATCCTACAATAGCATCTAGAACTATATGGGACTTTAAAGATCATCTAATCCAATCCATTCATTTTATACATGAGGAAACTGAGACCTCAGATAACTAAGTATCTAAGCTGAACTCATACAGCAGATCTGAAAATCAATACAAATAAATATTTATTAAGCCCCATCCTATATAGGAGATTGGTATGTTTGCAAAACTCAAAGCCATGCTCTTCCTGGTATTTATCACTGTCTTGACAAAGAAATGAGCAGATATCATTTCATGTGAAAGTATCTCTATAAAATCCTTTTTTGGTCTTAACTCAAAGGGGCTTCACTGAGTTTCATGGAACACAGCTTATCTTTCTTCTACATGATGGCATACGCCAATAATCACAGTGATTTTCAAGTTCTACTTCAACTTCAGGATCTCCAGAAGTGTCTGTTGAACTACATATGAGAAATTCAAAGATGACAGCTGGGATCCATAGCCTCCTAAGATTCATCCCTGGGCTAGTAAGGTCTCACCAGCACCTGCTAGAACACGGATCTCTCAACTTAAGGTTCAACTTGCTGTCTATTGTGAAATGGTAACTTTTTGGCTTTTGTCAAATTTTTCCTCGATAATATCTAAAAGGAAGCAGCAATACTATTGAAAACTTGATTCATTGACTCTGTAAATTCTTGTTTAGGCAAAATATTTTTTATTTTTAGTTTTTTTTTTTTGCTTTTTTTGGAGGGGGAAGGTAGGGTAATTGGGGTTAAGTGACTTGCCCAAGGTCACATGACTAGTTTTTTGTGTTAAGTGTCTGAGGCTGGATTTGAACTCAGGTCCTCCTGACTCCAGGGCTGGTGCTCTATTCACTGCACCACCTAGCCACCCATTTATTTTTATTTTTTTTTATAGTCCCTGGCCATAGATACAATCCCTTGTAAACATTTTCCCCAGCCTGGGCAAAGCCTAAACATTCTATAGTCTTTCCTACTTGATTAAGAAGATAGAAGGACAAATGATGATAGCATAGAGTTGGGAATGACTAATATATAATAAGATATGGCAGGTTGAGCAGGTGCTTTCTGTTGTTCTACCCAGAGACAGATAATTGTTCCATAGGAAAGATAATTTCCCTATGGTTCCTCAGAATAGCAATGTCCAGTCTACACATAACCCTTTACAATCATGTCAAGCTCTAGAAGTACAACATAAAAAAAGATAGACCTAGAATTCTGTTTCCAGAGTATCCTCCCCTCAAAAGACCCCCTCAGAATCCTACCTAATCAATTAGAAGCCAAGAAGTTGAGGATATTGTACGAAAGAGTTTAGTTCAATTTAAGTTGGACTAAATGATCTCTCTTTCCATCTCTGCAATTGTGTCTGATAAATATTTAACTGCTCTTTACTATGTGTCCCATACATGGGTTGGGGTAGGAGTAGGAGTACTGGATTTGCTGGCAGAGAATTTAGGTTAATCTTGTAGTTCTACTTACTACTAATATGAGGCCAAACACTTAATTTCTCTGGGTCTTAATTTCCTCATCTCTAAAATGAAGAAGTTGTAGTAGTTATTCTTTAAGGCCCCTTCCAGCTCTAAGTGAATAATATTATTGCCAGATGACTCGGGAAGAATAAGTGTTCTTCAAGAAGGAAGGCAAACAACAACCTCTCTGAGTAGTAGTAGGAGCTGCCCTACTGGGGACCCAACTGCCACTGGTCAGTTGGGCAACATAGCTCTTTTCTTTTCTTTTTCTTTCTCTCTTTCTTTCTCTCTCTCTTTCTTTCTCTTCTTTCTTTCTCTTCTTTCTTTCTTTCTTTCTTTCTTTCTTTCTTTCTTTCTTTCTTTC